>NW_022990235.1:2358013-2610984 GCF_902827175.1 Gymnodraco acuticeps
CTTGCATTTTGTACATTTTATTTACATTTTGTACCTAATCATTCATTCTATTTTCTGAAGCACCAACATCAAATTGTCACTTTGTTTTTTATTGAAAACATCTCAACAACATTTAGATGGATTGCCATGCAATTGAAAATGAAATATGTCGCCCCTAAGGAGGAATTACAATAACTTTGCTCCCCTAACCTTTCCTCAAACACCATCATGGTCATTAACAAACATTAGCATGTTAGCTCTCAATGTCATCTCTACTGAATTAGTATAAGCCCAGTTCAAGCCAGCTGCATCTTTTTTGCGCATCATTTGTAGAGAAATGCAATCACTTTCACGCCGAAGCATTTCAGACAACCTCCAAACATGTAGGAGCATAGCTAAAAGAAATAAGAAGGTTGATGGATGCCACACAAACAGGACTTCATGCTGCCTGACACAACATTGAAAAATGGCTTCAATTAAAGAGGCCGTCTCGGGTGGTAAAGTATTCCTTGTTTTTCTCAATCGATAAAACGTAAAATCTTCGTAGCCATATTAAAGGAGCATGCCATTTGCACAGTGGAATATGGAAGACTTCCAATTATTATTCTACTTCAGTAATGGAGTGAAGAGTGTGCGTTGTCTTCTTCTCCCCTAAAGTGAAATTGCTGACCTGCTCTGTCAGTGTTCTGACTCTCTAGTCTTTAGCTTTATTATGAGAGGTGTGCGGTGCAAACTGTCAACTAAATGGCCCGTCACAATTATGAGACATGTTCAACAGATAAACACCCTGTCCAGAGTTTATGTGGAGAGTGCAGTTCTCTTAAGGGGAACTACCACAAGATGACAGCTTTTGAACTCTTTTCTTTTTAACCTGTCATTATTCACTTTGACTTACAGCGCATTCATCACTTGTTCGTGCTGCCATGACTGAAGGAAAACATTCAAGATGTACAGATCTTCTGAGATTAAACTAGAACATTGAAATGTTGTGATTCATAAAGAATGTGCAGATACTACAGATATTTCTGATGATAAAGTGCACAAAGGCAGCGTCCCCTTTATTTTCAGTGTAGCAAGTTTGTCTGCAGGTTTGATGGGACTGAAGTTAAGATGTTTGTCCTCCCACTTTGAACTCCCCTCAGAAAGGAAACTCAGCTTCACGGAGCCTAAACGTGACGGCAAAACTTCAAAGAGGATGCAATAAGTCAGAACAGACTAGCAGACAGCCAGTGAAATTTGAATTGGCTCTACTTGGTTCTGATTGAAGTTCCTTTTTGGAAAATGTCACCCATAACGAAATCTTCAATCTACCAGTACACCTTTCATAAAACTACTGCAAATCCTAAAATTACATTATGGATATTTCAAGTTGATAACATGATAACTACTTCCTCTATTTGTCAATGTTTGCTTTTTGATTTAATGTTCTCATAATTTACTTATTTTACATTTCACATGAGTTTCTTTACTATGAAATTCAGTAAAATCATAATAACTGTCTATAGTAAAGATAAACAAGATTCCAGTTGTAATCTCTAACTTATTTCCATAATGTGGTGTTTTGACCTTTTAAACTGACATATTTTGTATTATTAATGAGAATATTATTGTCTTAATAAACCAATGAAGAACCCAATAAAACAGTGTGTTATCATTACTAAAAACCTGAAAACTGAGCAGTTTTTTTTACATTTCCATAAGTTGACATTGTACAAGGTTTTCATGGGACAGCAAGAAGTTCACAATTTTATAGTTCAGTATTTCTATTTCAGCACAAATGTGAATACAAATAATTTCCACATTAATTAAATGTTAGGCCTGCTTTGCAAAATTACATGGTAATGTCACAAATGTTTACAATAATAAATGGCATTAATAAATAGCCTAGTTGAGTGTGTCCATCCAAACAATATGGGGAAAAAATACTTCTGTAAAGTGCATGCATTCTTAGCTTTAAACTGTTTATTTTCTCTTTTTTTTTTACAAAATGTTTCTACTGAAGAAGACCAGGGAAGACACTTACGTCTGGTCTAAAATACTTTTAGGCAATTTGCTCACAGAACCACTTGAAAGGTTATGGAGCATATCTGCTCCCCTGCTCTGTCTTCTTTAATGGCAAATGTAAAATATATGAGGGGTAAATCTAAAAAAACTATATGCAGTTAAGTAGACATTACATAACTCATCACTGGGAACATAGAGAGAAACCATTTGATGTCCTGGAACATTTACTCTCCTGATTGCTCCGAAGACTTTCTGGAAACTGATAACCACTGCAATGACAGAGCCATTCATCTGTGTTCACTCCGGGGGAAGTCTAAAGTTAAACACCATTGTGTTGCCTTGGAATTTAAGTGGATTACAATGTATTCCCAGAGATATATTTTATGAGGTGGAATAATGACCCTTGAGGCACTTAGGCCTGGAATATACCTGTAGAAAATCACATGGTTTATGGCAACAAATGTACCAAAGTGAATCTTAGACCAAGAGGGCCATGATTCAAACTGCATCTGTTGGGCATTGGTAAAGAAAAAAAACACATTATTACCTTCTTGTGGTGCAGTAGGATCCCATGCAGACCACATCTGGACAAAGAAGAAGGGGTCCAGCACACGATGTAGGCAAGGACCACTACAAATGTCATTTTCACTGTGCGGATCTTCGCTTTTGAAATAAGCCTCACACTGCTCACACGGCAGAGGGGATAAGCTCCTTTGGAGGGCCTTTGAGTTTGAGGCAGGAATTATCCTTTCTGGTTTTTAAATTGAAATTCTGCCATATTTTAAAACATATCAGGCCATAGCATATGCTTAAAATTGCCACTGGGAAAATGTAAATACTGAGACTCATCCATGTGATGTATGCTTTGGCCCCCCATGGCTGTATAAAGTCTGCCCAGCAGTCATTCACACCGTTCCCGACATCCCGCAAGGAAAATATGTACGCTTGAGGAGTGCTGAATACCAGGCTGAGCATCCAAGAGGCGATCACACATGAGCGATCTTTTCTCCTGTGCACGGAGCGGAGTGGCTGGCAGATTGCTAAGCACCTATCGATGGACATCAGGACAAGCATGTAGGTAGATGCAAACATACCCACAACCTGGAGGTATTTGACTAATCTGCAGAGCAAATCCGGGCCGTAGAAGCGAAATGTGATATCCCAAATAAGCTGAGGTAAGACCTGAAAGATAGCAACAACAAGGTCTGCGATACTGAGATGTTTCATGAAGTAATACATCCGAGACTGGCTGTGTTTCGTGGTGTGGATGGCCCGCAGGACGCACACGTTACCGGTCAGAGCGAGCAGCAGCACCAGTACCAGGACGGTAACTTCCACTTTGGCCACTTCTTCATTTCGTTTCAAAGGGTTCACTGTGGTGTTTCTTGAATGGCTTTCATTTCCTCGACTTGAGTTGCTGCAGGAAACATTTTGCATCCAATTATTCTCCTCGCGTAAAAGGTACTCCATCGTGGGCAAAAGCGCAAGTTGGCGCAGCCCTCGATCACATCACAAAACAGATCCAGGACCTCTATCTGCTGTCTGGTGGTGCAGTTTCACTATACGCACTTTACAGCCAGCTCAATATTTTAAAGTTGATTTTAATTGCCTTCAGGTTGAATTACTGTATGATCCAAAAAGCACCACTCTAGCCTGAAGAGGAACAACATGAACAATCTTAATTATAACTCTGAATCCTTGCACATTTATCTAAAACTTTTGAACTATTGCAATCAGTTAAAAAATAATATCACCTTAACATTACCCAAGGGACTGTGTACAAACTAAGCTTACCTTTGAAGCGAGTTATTATGGTGTCTCGGAGCAGTGCACTCGCTGCCTCCAGATTGATATCTGATTTGCAAAGGCTCTGTATCCACCTATGTCCTTACCGTAGCCCCCTCCCCTCATAATACTTTCCTCGTCTAGAGCAAACTATCTGGGTCCAGTACAAGCACACAGCACGTACTACTTATTTCTCTCTCTCTCTCTCTCGTCCCCTTCTGTCTCCCCCCCGCCCCCTGTAACTAGAGTTTAGGTTTTTACTTTAAGTTTTTTGTAAAGTCAAATGGCCCTTAACAGTATTTAGTCGATGCTATCTTATATTTGACCTATAAGTCAATGATTTTAGCATCTACAATATTTGAATTAATCACTTATTGGATTCAAAGACAGGAACATTTCAGTCTAAACAGCCTCCCTCATTTTCGAAAGAACACGACCAAATATGGAAAAGAACAATATCTGGAACAGCATCTTGGTGGAATATAATAACATTTAAGTGCATGTTCACAGCACAGCGCAGATACTCTGTATGCACATTAACCTATGCTATTACATTACATTGCATTTAGCTGACGCTTTTATCTAAAGCGACTTACAATAAGTGCGTTCGACCAACAAAATACAAACTTGAAGAAAACAGAATCATATAAGTACATCAGGCTTCACAGAGCAAAAACATTTCAAGTGATACTCAACTGGCTTTAGATAAGCCAGCCCTTTATTAGTATATAAGTGCTTTGTTAATAGTTCTATCGCTTGAAGTGGAGTCGAAAGAGATGCGTTTTCAGTCTGCGCCGGAAGATGTGCAGGCTTTCTGCTGTCCTGATTTCAATGGTGAGCTCATTCCACCATTTTGGAGCCAGGATAGCAAACCCACGTGTTTTCGCTGATGGGAACTTGGGTCCCCCTCGCAGCGAGGGTGCAGTGAGTAGTTTGTCTGATGCAGAGCGTAGTGCACGCACTGGGGTGTACAGTTTAACCATATCCATGTAGGAAGGGCCAGATCCATTCGCAGCATGGTACGCAAGTACCATTGTTTTAAAGTGGATTCTAGCAGTTACCGGAAGCCAGTGAAGGGAGCGGAGTGGTGTGGGAACATTTTGGAAGGTTGAAGACCAGACGAGCCGCTGCATTCTGGATGAGCTGCAGAGGTCGGATGGCACATGCAGGTAGACCAGCCAGGAGGGAGTTGCAGTAGTCTAGGCGTGAGGTGACGAGAGCCTGGACCAGAACCTGCGTGGCTCTTCTGGGTCAGCTGGGGACGTATCCTCCTGATGTTGTAAAGCGTGTATCTGCAGCAGCGGGATTGTAGCAGCGATGTTTGTTATCTAGGATCACACCCAGATTCCTTGCAGTCTGAGTCAGGGAAACAACAGAGGTGCCGATGTTGATAGTCAGGTCAAGAGTGGGACAATCTTTTCCCGGAAGGAAAAGCAGTTCAGTCTTGTCAAGGTTGAGCTTGAGGTGGTGAGCAGACATCCACTGAGAGATGTCAGCTAGACAAGCAGAGATGCGTGCGACGACCTGGGTCTCTGAGCGGGGAAAGGACAGAATTAATTGGGTGTCGTCACAAGGTAGGTACGGTCTTACAGGTAAAGTCTAAAGCATCAGTTACCATGGTAGTGAGTTATTAAATCAGGTTTCACATTAACACAGGCAACAAAAGGCTGATGGGAGTAATTGTAAAATGTTTACTGTAAAAAACAGAATCAAACCAAACAGCTGTCAAAGATAAATAGCTCCCTAGAGCCATATTGAATTCCTTGAATTCCTCCCTGAACCGTATAAAGGATTTCTACTGTAAATTGATGCTCATGCTGTTCCAAATCTATTTTCAGGCACATGCAGTACAATGGAGCAAGATCTTTGTTTAAATGTCAGATATCTCGTTCCTGAATGAAACTCTGTATTTATTTCTTATTATTACGTTAAGCCAATTTAAACTAAATAATTGTTTTTCCATTCCATTTGTCTGTATTGAGGGCAACAAGTCAGCTGTGCTTCTGAAACTGCCACGAGTTAAATAATGCATTTGACGCACTTGCAGGTGCTGTATTGTCAGTGCCTTGTTCAGCTGAATAGCCCTCTTGATAGATGTCTTGTTGTTTCGATGGATACTATCTGATGATGGTGGCAGATAAATGCGTTGCTTCTGTTTCCAGGAATACCAGACCATGTGACATCCAGTAACAGTCTGTGTTTTTATGCAACAACATCAGAGTCCCAAATCCCTGATGTGAAGCATTCAAACGTTCATGTCTCACAATCAAGTTCTGCAAACTATAACCAAACCAAGTCGAAGGATTGTGCATTTTATTTTAAGCAGGTTTTGTTTTGCCTGAATAATCATTGATTTGGGATAAGAAACAGATTACGAAAGGTTGGAGAAATCATTGAACAAAATAAACAAGTGAAACATACATGAGCAAAAACAAGAATAATATACTTTGCTGAATTTGCGGGCAGACACAGCCTCTTTTCCAGTAAATGGGAAAATAGGATTATCATTTTTGACTTTTGGCAGGATTTTCCAGGACAAATTCCAGATCGCCGCCATGAATTATCATCCTGGATCAATTTTGAACTTTTAGACCTGCCATATGCAAGTTTTGGTTAACAAAATAGTAATTTGGGGTCAATATATCATAACGAGTTGAGGATGTTTCATGTAAATCAAGGTAATTTGTTCATCAAGACAGGGTGTAATTTGATTGATTTGGCCTTATCAGGGAGCAACATCACATTTTGTTAAATGGATGCTCGGTCTTGATTTTTGTATGCAAAGCATGCAACATTAACCTCTTTTTAACTAAGTGCAGACACAAATAATATCTTGCAAAATAACAAAAACTTGGTTTGAAAATGGTGTGTTCTTTTAGAACCTCCACATCAGTAAGGAAAATAACGTCTTCCCAGGACATTTAAACTGCAGATATCACATCATAACATAATGCATGGAAAACATGAATCATAAAACATGGTAAAGACACAAAAAGCAAAAGAAAGGGTCTTGCAAAATCGAAATGAATAATTGACTTAACGTTCTGTCTAGAGGTGGGCAGAGAAAAGAAAAATGAAAAAACATAAATTACAACTACAAAATCTGGGACAGGATGTGCAAGAATAGAAATAATGGGGCATCCTTTATCCAATGGGTATGAGAGGATTGTTCCAGTGCAACACAATTACACACCTCACTAACAAAGTGAGAACTCTACAAGTTTAGTTTACATTGAATTGGACGCCAGCGAAAGCCAAACCATAAGCAGACCTTAAGTAACATTTAATACAACTTACATCAGTGCCAGGATAGATGCCAGATATGTTACAGAGGTCCCTGAACTTCTTCTTTACATTGTAAAACCCTTTAGCCGCCAATAAATATGTTTTTGATTCCTCAAGAAAGTATATGTGGATGTTGTTATTCAACTACAATGACTTCAAGGCCCCAAGCAGCCACTTAGTTTGTTTATGCCCCAGGCTCTGAGTGTATCTGCCAAAGGGCTGTGCAAAGGTTTTGTCATTTATTCAGAAGCATCTGAAGAAGTCACCAATTTATCACGGGTAACTGCTTTAACATTATACAGTTTTAGCAGTAGGACACTTATGTCTATAATGAATAGTAGTAGGCTACTTGGCACCATGGCCCTATTGCTTTCCTGAAGAATGCAGACTGTTGTGCACACATTTGGATGGAACTATGCGTCACAAGAAACATCATTTGAATCATTTATATTTTAAATTATCTTTTGATGTCATTTTAATGGAAGTGATCTCAAGTTTATGTAGAGTTTCATTATCTGCTAATCGTTTTTGAATGGAGATGCCCATTGCAAAGCATAGCATGTTTGGCACAGGAACATATGATGAAAGATGAAAAGGAAAGCAATGGTTTTGTTAAAAAAATCTTTATTGGATGGTTGTATGGCTGCAAGCAATCTAAAGTCATGTTTTCTTGATGCCAAATTGACCTTGCCACCTGTAAGACATAACAAGGTGTGATTAGCGGAGTTAGGAGCGATATTTTTGTGACGTTAATAAACATCTATTCATTGAATAATAATGGGGATTTAATGCTTTGCTCAAAGGTTACATGCAAAACCCCCATCACAACAGTGCTGCGGTCACTTCATACTTCAAGTGCTTGTATGACTATTTTAGATCACTAATTTGATTACTGCAAAGACTGATTTGTTGTAAGAGTAACTGGGCAGGTGTTACGGTATTGTATGTAAACAGACCTGACTATAGCACCCCTGTTTTTGGTAGCACCTAAAGGTGAGACATGCCATGGCATTTTGTGTATTTGGTTGTCTTACCCTCATTGTGTTTTGCCCATTTATCTAATATATATATATATTTTTGTATTCAGATCTTTTTAATGTGTTTTACACAGTCTATGGTTTTACATTGTGTAAGTAACAGTTTTACTGTTTCACAAGGGTAAGGAAGTGGTGATGGCATCATGCTCCTCAAAGAAAGTTTATTGTCCAAATGTCAGTGATTGTTAAGTTGAAGTCTGCTTAATGAATAAAAGTCATTGTTGAAACTTGCCATTGCTAGTTGTTAAGTTCCTTACTCCAGCTGTCTGGGAACTTGACAACAGAGTACAAGCTATTTCACTCCCCAGATCTGGAATGAACACTAAAAAAAGTGCCCATAGCTGGATGGGGTTTCAAGTACTAGTGGTAAAGTTTTTGGTGGGGTAAGTTAAGAGTGGATGTGTCTATCATTACCTGTAAGGGGAAATGGCCTTCTCTTTCTGACAGTGCTTTCTGTGCAGTTACTGACTGTACATCTATATGTAACCAGTTATCTTGTTTCATAAGCATTTACGACCATACATACAGCACATTTATCTTTTACTGTACAGCTTAGACAGTGTATATTTAGCATATGTTGCTAAGCATAAGCTTGTTGTTTTCCCATAAACCCATTGTTACTTCACTACAACACTACCAATAGCAGTTCAATCAGGAGAGACGTGATGTATGGAATACATATTTATTATCGGTCACATTATATAAATGAAACATAATGATGACAGTTTATAACAAGTGAATGAAATGGTGTTTTGGCGATTAGGCCCAGGTTTTGTAAGATATCAATCGGGAAGGGAAGAACCATTTCCGATGAACCCCCCTGGGTCTAGACACTGGTGGTGGTGATAAGTGGTTAGGTCCGGTTGGAAGGGAGAAGGTTAAGCTTGGTCCTGAGTTGAAAGCAGGAGGCGAAGGGGTGGAGGAGGGTTGCGCGTTGACACCTGGAAGACAGCTGATAGGAAAGGGGAGAGCATATATAGAGGGATTAACAGGTGCGATGATTAGGCTTGTAAATGGAGGGGAGTGATAGGTTAGCTGAGGAGTGGCGCTCCCTGTCATTTAGTGCAGGGAGCGAGTATTGCCATGACGTGCAATACGGAGTCTGAACTTGCGCTAAGCTTCATTAGAGGCACATTGCATTAGCACGCCAGGACACATGCTCTATACAGTGGTTCTCAAATGGGGGTACGCGGACCCCTAGGGGTACGTTGCAGTACTGCAGGGGGTACGTGAGATTTATTTTATGTTAATGAAAAAAACAACATAAGTAATGCATTTAAACAAACTACTAACTACTTTATTCAAAGGTTTACAGTAATTCTGGATAATAAAATGGGGAAAATAAACGGGGTGCTCTCTTTTCCTCTCCCTCTCCTGACAGCCCGTCAGTCTCGTGCAGCTCGCTGAACCTGTAATAAGTGACCCGACAGTAAAGAATAAATATATTTATAACTAGTTTAGCTAGTTCCAGAGTAGATAAATAAGCTAAGTGTGTTACTGTAGGTCTAACTCTTAGTGTATTTTGGTCCGCTCACCGGTCCGTCACAGCGGTGGAGCTGTGATTATGCAGAGCTGCATGTTCTCCGTCAGCAGCAGCTGATCTGATCTCTGATCTCTCTCGCTTCCGGTTATACTTCACTCACGTTTATGTCCAAATCTATCAGATCTAGGTAGTTCTAGTAATCATATGACTGCCTGCTTATGAAAGGACACCTAAACAATAAGCGTTGATTGGCAACGGCGTGTGGCCGCCAGTGTTGGGTGTAACGCATTACAAAAGTAACGGAGTTACAGTAATATATTACTTGTTGCTGTAATGAAGTAATGTAACGCATTACTAATGAAATGTGGGTTATATTACCCGTTACAATGCTCAGTAACGCAGTTACAACACATTTTAACCCGAAATGAAATGGTGTTTTGTTTTTTAACAATGTAGGACTAACATAGCGAGACATTCCGACACCAGACAAATTGTGCGGGTAGATTAGTAAACCTGGTGTGTTTACCCTTCAGGCTTCGCGTCGGGATCTTCGGGGCAGTTGAATGTTATGCACCCTCTATTAAAAAAAGAGAACGGAGCGAAAAGTACTAACAACAAATTGTGGCAGGTGCAGAGTTGGGAGTAACGCGTTACAAAGTAACACGTTACTGTAATAATATTACTCTGTTGGTAACGGAGCAGTGTAACGCGATACTTTTATAATTCAGTAATCACACTACAGTTACTAACATTGCCCCGACACGCGTTACTTCGTTACTTTTATAAAATAATCACACTCACTGACAGACAAGAGGGGTTTCCACCGCAGGTTTACATGTAGGCCTATGTAATCTGTGCGACTTGCGAGACCACATCTCCACGTGCAGTGCTGCATAAACATGGCTGAGTCTTTTCATCTGTAAACTCCCTCAATGGGGCCGCTCGCTCTCTTTTGTTGATCGCCCTCTCACGGGTGAACAGTTCATTGCCCCGCTTCATTGTAGGAATTCTGCCTTGTCTCTACCACTTTAGTTTGACCATCTCTGTTACTAAGTTATGGAATACTAAATAAATAAGTAATTAGATACCTTACCGTTACTGCGCTCATAAAAAATGATAAGAATAATGCGTCTTGAACTGGTTTCATTAATTAGTGTCTTTACGTTTCACAGACTGTTAGCTTGTTGTGGTAGGCTGGTAGCCTATTTTAGAGCATATAAAAAGAAAGACTTGTGTTATGTCTTCCTTAATGCAATAGTAATTGGGGGTGCAAGTGGAGTCTCGCAGAGGCAAAACTGTGGCGCCCTTACACTGTAGGTGCGCCGCAGTCTGCGTGATCTGCCTGTAGGGAGGGGCGGGCCGGCCCTGCGAGTAAAGTAACGAGCAAAGTAACGAGTAAAGTAACGAGTTACTTTATGTAGAGAGTAACGAAGTAGTGTAATATATTACTTTTTTTTAAAAGTAATATGTAATATGTAATATATTACTTTTTGTTAGTAACGACCCCATCTCTGGTGCGCGTGACCTGCTCCGCTGCGCGTGCCGTGCATCATTTCCAAAGTGCTTCCACAGCAGTGACACACATCTGTGGATAATCATTTATACGAAAATGGTTAAAGCAACCATCACTAAACGCCAGCAACACTGCATCTACTGCAGACCGTAGCAACAGGCCAGATGGGGACATCACGTTACCCTCCGTTGTGGACACTACTCCCGCCTGACTCGCCGCCCTCAACCCCGGAGCAGCACTCAGCCCGAAACTTCCTCTGCGGCCCACAGGTGCCAGCCAGGATACCATGGCAAAACAGAGCCTGCCCAGGTATATCTAAACAAGTACCCGCCTGTACAGTGGGGTTAGGTGGTCATTTTGCAGCTCGTGGTATACAAATAGACAAGGGCTAGAATATTCATGTGAAAATAGTGCCATATTCTGCCATGCCTGTAGAAATGTTGGGTCAAAAATAATGCATACAATAGCACAGATGCCTTCACCACGAATGGCTACAAAACTATCTCATATCCCAAGCTTATCAACGAGCTAATGTTGCAGCTGAAATGTTCTCCAGGTCACAAAGTCAACCTCACATGATGGACAGTAAATGTTCTCTTCCCAGAGTATATGATGGGACCAAAGTGATGATTTAGTAGGCTACATGGTTTTAATAATACTTTTGCTTTTCAATGTTTGCCATTTCAAACCATGAGCTGGTTCAAATAATATTTGCCTTGATTTACAATATGTTCTCATTTGTTTTATCAGTACAGTTTTGAAGCTTTTGTGCTTTTCCTTGCCATAGTCCACTTTGGACTATATTAAATATTTCAGGATTGCACTTTTAACTCACTTGAAATGTTCTCACTTGCTTGGTTTCAAAACATAACAAATGCCATAATCTGTTCATTGGGGATCATCAATGCTATTTTTCATTGCTGTTGCCGGCCACTATTGCTCATGTAAACCTACTACTGCTGCGCCCCCTGTAATCTCAGAGGCACCCTGAGTCATTTTGTTCTGGAACCGGGCCTGTACATGGCCATATACTAAACAAACTACAGAGCCCATTCCGTGTCCTGTTAGTGTTTACTTCCTCTCTGCCTTCTTCTGGTGATTTACCTGACGTCCAGCGCTCCGTCTTTTAACCTCTTTTCCTTTCTCTTTCTTTCCTTAGCAACCTTCATTATAGTCCTTGACAGTGGTCTGTACTGTATTAACAACGTGTCACATGTTAAGAATTTACAATCAGAATCGAGTATTCAACTAAGCCGTGTAATACAAGTTGTTAGTAGCCTTAAGGGCCTACACAGTTGTTATGCTATACCACATTGCCCTTCACTGGATGTATAATGAGCTGCACTAAACTACATTTCAGCATTTAAAATAACTAGCCATTATTTTGCGGTTATTTTGGTGAAAGTAACTCAAAAGTAACTAAAGTAGTGTAACTCATTACATTTCAGAGACAGTAATTTTGTAATGTAACTTATCACTTTCAAAAGAGAGTAATAAGTCATATGTAATATATTACATTTTGGAAGTAACTTTCCCAACACTGGCCGCAAAGTATAGCGTTTATATGAGGGGTCAAAATCCCATCCTCATAAAATGCTCATATCTTTTTTTCCTCTTCATTCCCCACGCCCCAAAATAAATAAATATACCAATTTTAGGAAAAGTAAGGAAGTTTGAGCAGTGTGGGTTTTATATGAACAGAGTTACACATATTTCAAAACGAGAAGTGTAATAACTGCAGTTTGCCTCCCTGTCACCGAGAATGACAAAGACCCTCAGTGAAGCCCATGTTTCTCACTAAATTGTAAGTACAATTTATTAAAAAGATCAGTTCAATGCAACTAATATCATCTTAGTGTTATTGCATGATGTTAAAATTGGTTTGCCATGAATTTAGTGATGGATTGTAATCATTTGAAATGTAGCATTTAAGTGTTTCTCAGTTACAAGGTTGTTGTTTTAATAAATCAGACACTGATGGTGCAGCGCTGTACTGTACCTCTTTATAGGCATTTCTTCCCTAACAAATAGTTTCTGCACTGATCAGGGGGTACTTGGTTGAATTTTCTTTTCAATGGGGGTACATTATTGTAAAAAGTTTGAGAACCACTGCTCTATGACATAGAACAGGAAAAAGGAAAAACTAAAATCTTGTTTCACGCAGAGACCTTGACATGAAACAGATGAGTGTCACAAAAAAATGGCTCTTCAACATGGAGACTGGCATGCAAATAGACACAGGCTGGATCCTGACCACACATAAACTCTGCGTGACAAGTGCACTTGGCATCCGAACACTTCATCAGCATTTAAAAATCAAGTTGGCGTGTTGTGACAATCTTTTGACTTGGTGATGTAGGCCTAAGTGTAGAGGCATCCGGCTGTGGGAATACGATAACAAACCAGTGTGTTGGTTCAGCTGCCCCGTGGTTTCTGTGCACTCACACAGGTATAAACCAGCAGTCACTCTCTGTTCCTAACCTAAAGCATGTGTGTGCTGGTGGAAGAGTCAGAAATCACATGCACAACTGAATCATGTTAGCGTGACGAACAGAAGGTTTGTGTGAACACTGCAAACTAAAACAAACGTTGTCTCTAGAAGACAATCTTTTTCCAGTTAAATGCGCCTGCTGTGCTCATGACACATTATGTCATTGAAGTTGTTTTGTCTTTCTTTTTACAGATGGTAACTCTTTTACCTTCGGTGCATGCTTTTTAAAAATATTTTAGAACAAGCCTTTAGATTATTCATAATAGTCTGATTTCCAAAATAAAAGTGGTTAACAGTTCAATAACACTTTTTTTATGTTACTAATCATATAACTAACGTCCACAGTTCACATTACCTACGAATACCTTACAATGTTAATAATACTAATTTAAAGTGTTAAGGAAATAGTGTGATCAAATGTATTAACATTGCTAACTGTAAACTGTTTCTTTGATTAGGTCGTATCTTGGGAGTGACCTTTAAATGTATGTGTAAAACAGATGTGTTTGGACAAGGGGGTTTTATGACAACCACAGGATGACAGGATGAGTGGAAGGATTTTACGATAAGGCGTTATCTGTATATCTCATTTGTTCTTTGTAGGGTGTGAGTTTTTGCTTACAGTGCATTGGGTATCAGCTGGCCTCACCAAATGTTGTTTGTAATGTAAATAAGCTTTGATGTCGTCCTATAAGGAGAGCCTGTTTCACTCAGAACACTACGTGCTCTTTGGTGGAAACGTCATACCTGCAAGTATCAAAGATCTTTGATACCTTTAATACGAATAATGTGTTGCTGTACGTTTGTTACCTAACTGATCATTTTCTTTAGACCGCAGCTGATTTTAAGTTGCTACAACAAAAGAGAAAATTCAAAATAAACAAGTAATATGCAGAATGGTATTTATGAAAAAAAGTGGAACTAAAAGAAAAATGTTGGATAAATTGAAGACTCTCTCAAATAATACCTGAGTATGATCTCGACTCAAGATGATTTGAAAAAGTTGGGATGTTGCAATAAAAACTTCATTTTCTCCAAATTTAGAACAAAACAAAACTCAACCACGTAAAAGAATTTGAGGGATGATGTGACTTCAAATCCAGCAGGATTCTCTTACGAGCCAAAACGGGTTGAGAAGGCAATTATGTTTTTGTGTTTATTTATTTATTAGCCCTGCTAGTGGTGCAGCATTCAGAGTACCAAGCCTGCCATGGAACATACATCTAAATAGGATAGCCATAGTTAATGTTATTATTGACAACTGGTCTTTTCTACAGGATATATGAAACTGACTTAGAGAAAAGTAGCCTGTTCTTTAAGGCAGAGCCACTGACAAAATATAACAAAAGATAACTCTGTACTTCTATGACTTTGGGCCAAAAAGGATAGACTTATCTCTTTAGATATTCCAAATGCATCCCTTACATTTATTCTAGTCCAAGTGGCTCAGACGGAAAAAACCTTGTTAAATCCTTCCTGGATACTTTAAACCATGTCACAGTGTTTTGGTGTCTAATAGGACTCCAAATATGGGAAACTTCAAACTGAACTTCCTTATTGTCTCAACAGACCCTGAGGCAACACACAAGCTTTGTTCGTAGTCTATCTCACTTGGAAATACTGTTAAAAAAGTCTGACAGGTTTAGTTTCGTAATAAAAAGGACCCCCAATGGTTCTGCGGACACACAGCCACTGTGGCTGTTTGCTTTTGGATGCACAGAAAAATTAAATAAATGTGAGTTGAAATGACAGAAGCAAACTGTCTTGCACTGCAATTTATCAGAGGTGGGAAGTAATTAAGTACATTTACTCAAGTACAATTTTGAGATACTTGTACTTTACTTGGGTATTTTCATTTTATGTTACTTCATACTTCTACTCCACTTCAATTCAGAGAATAATTCCACTACATTTATTTAATAACTTTAGTTACTTTGCAGATTTGGATAAATGGTGTGAAATATAATCAACACTTAAATAAGACTTTAGTTACACCTGGAGTTAAATTCACAATCTACTCTGCAGTATACAAAGTCATTAAAACTAGCTGCACCTTTACAAACTTTGATAAACACTTTAATGCATCAATATATTATAATCAAAATATATAATATATTATTCTGAAAGGGACCAATCTGCATAATGAGTACTTTTGATACTTTAAGTATATTTTGATGGCAATACTTTTGCACTTTTACTCGAGTAACATTTTGAATGCAGGACTTTACTTGTAACAGAGTATTCCTACACTCTGGTACTTCTACTTGTACTCAAGTGCAAGATCTGAGTACTTCTCCGTTCTCTGCAATTCATAGGAACTATTTGTGTAACTCATGGCTTGACCTCACACTAATGTTAAGGAAATGCTTCTGCCCATGATAATATTGAACTATTCCTTTGGGGATATTTTCCGTCTGCGACTGTGTGATATCAGTGGGCAGCCACAGCAGACACTGAAATATGTTCACTGCCCATGAATACACTGCATATTATTGCATATATATCCCCTGCTATTATTCAGCATTTAAGACAGCCTTTAAATACAAATGCTTAGAACTATTTAAAGGTCCCCTATCATACTGTTTTTCATCAATATATTAGAGGTCTCAGATATATACAAAACATGTCTCTGAAGTGTTTGGTTCGAAATACCCAACAGATCTTGCTTTGTAGCATCCCATAATCCCCTCTGTTTCAGCTCTGTTTCAAAAGTGCTGCTTCTCTGTCTGTTACTTTAGATGAAAATAAGGAGCCACTCCCCACGCCCCTCTGCGAGATATTTGGTTAAAAAGAACACAATGCTAGGAGGAGATTCAGGTGATAAGGGTGGGGGGGGGGTTACCTTGGTTGGTTATTGGCTAATGGTTACACAAGCCAAAAAATCGTTATGACATCATAAAGTGGCCAAAATCTGATCAGCTCATTTTCAGACAGGTTTTTATATAAATGGATCAGGACAAAAAGTGAGCAAATCATTTTTCCTGAAACTTTCAGAATCTTTTAACACAAGGGGGACACATGTTTATGTATAAAATACATGAAAAAGCTACATTTTTGCATAATAGGTGACCTTTAATTACTCAATGTAAAATATATACATGATAAAATATATCGAGGTGTGTTTACAGATTGTATGAAACAATGAGATCAGTTTAAGATAAAAGGAGAAAAGTATCAAATACAAAGTTAACAAGTGTCTATTTTACACTAAACTATACCAGGTGGGGCTGATCCAGGATCAGATGTGTTTGAGGTGTGGAGAGGTATTGTATCCTCCTCCATGAAATGTGGTCATTACAGTGCATGAAAATGGCCTTGGGCAGTCAAAAGCAAAAACAGCAAGAATGAGTCTATATAAATCTCCAAACAAAACTGAATCGTAATAAACAGATCGTTTTTCTTTTTCAGTTTTGTATAAATCCACCCCTCCTTCAAGGAATACCTTTTTTGTTATTAAAGGTGGGGTAAGTAAGTTTGAGAAACCGGCTCGAGATACACTTTTTGTTATATTCCATGGAATGCTCTTAAAATCCCGATAGCAATGAATATCTTAAGTGCTTTGACAAAAATCTGTGGAAGCCGTGGCGCTGTAAAAAGCACGACCAATCATTTTAGCCGGTCCGGCTACAATAACTGGATGGCCTACCTGCCTGTCAGCCTTCCATCTGTGCACAAACTTATCTCGTGCCCTCATTGGTCATGTGGCAGATTTTTTCCGGTTGTGTATTTTCAAATTCTAATGCACTCGAGCTGGTTTCTCCAAAATTACCTAGCCCACCTTTAAGGTCTCATAAGGTGCGTTCACACCGCAGTACTTTTCCCACTTTGGTATAGTTCCGAAATGTCGCGTTCACACCAAAAAGATCCGGAACTAAAATGAGTTAATCAGTGTCACTACCCGATCCGTACCCCTGTCCGATCTGTACTGCGCATGTGCGAGATGGTCCACCATATTGGAGAACTCCGGACGGCAACCCAGGAAGGACAGTTGACACAGTGGCTTTTGGCAAAGCTGAAAAATAAAACTCGAGAGAGATGAGTTATTGTTATTACAACGTGACTTCACTATTATTTAACAACTATTTTTATTGGGTTATTTTATTTGGGGTTAAGTACATTATCAGAATAAGTGAGAAATTAATTTAACTTCTGTTAGACAGCTATCAGAATAAATATTTACTGTGAATGTATGCAAAAATGTATGGCATATGGCTGTCTAACAGAAGTTAAATCAATTTCTCACTTATTCTGACAATGTACCAAATAAAAGAACCCCATAAAAAGAGTTGTTAAATAATAGTGAACCACGCCCCGTAAAACTCCCAAAAAGTTTTGTGTAGCCGCCATTTTATTATCCTCGCATTAGCATTATTAGCATTAGCCCAGCGCACAAACGCAGAGAGACTAACTTATGGCAACACGAAATAAAACATGGAAGCGGTGGAGATGAGGAGGTGTCGGAGTTCTGGCGATTTACTTGGAAGTTGGGGACTGGCTTCAGTAGAAGCTGCTGAGTCCCCAACTCCGGGGACTTACTTCGGGTGGCAGTATACGCCGTGAAGTTGTTTGCGGCCTGCCAGTAAACCCAAAGCAGAAAAATAAGTCACGTCAGCGGCTTAAGTTGCGGCGCACTATTTAGTCCACTAGCATCCTTTTAATGTGTGACAGGCTGAAATACAATCAAATAACTTTGAAGTTAAAATATGGCCATGAAATTTCCCCAAGTATGCCAAGACTGCACCATGACAAAAACTAATATTAGTGCAAAGAAATGTCAGCACCCTAGACACTTTCTCAGCAAAATTAAAACATATTTTCAGTATTTTCAGACTGTGAGGGGGACAGATTTAACCTTGATTATATTTTCTATAACTTTCCAATTCTACAAGCTATTCAGAACTGTTTTTAATGATGAACATGTTGCATACAGAACAGTTTACCCTCAAATGTACAACCTCTTCAATCAGGCACCTGGCCCTGATCTGACATCATTAGTTAGATCAGGGCAAAATAATGTATCTATTGATTAAGACATCTTCATTCAGTTAGCATGCAATCCTTCTACAAAAAAGATCATCACGCAGTATTTTTAGTTCTTGCTGTCGTGTATTTAACTGAGTCTCTTCCCAGCAGACCCCTGAAAACTCATGGTCAGTTCAGTAAATAAACAAATATAATCAGCTTTTCCACGTCTGCCTCTTTAGATCTGAGCAAACAATTGTGGACAGTAAATAGCACCCCAAAGCTCTCAGGCTAATCACAACCACAGAAAGCCAGGGAAATCAGATGAATCTGGAACATTTGAACTGTTCTCATTTGAAGAGAGCCCCAATCACACAATTGTTAACCTTCTTTAGTAAATAAAGCATTTCCTGGTAAGAAATTGGAAACATAATCATGAAAGTTACACACATTTGATAATACAAGAATTGACATATAATACCCTTTTTCTAGTTTTATCAGTACTTCACTGTCAATGCTTAATGGATGTATTTTGTAAGTCAGTCTAACTTTAGCTTGTCCTAGGATATTCTGAGATGTTGTCCTCAGAGCCAGACCATGACCAAAATGGAAAAACCATCACCAACTCTGGTTAATCCAGGCCAGGAGCGTGTGAAAAATGAATACATGTTATTATGTCATATAATGTGATTCCGGTGAGGGTTGGCCTCCGCCAGGGCTGCGCTTTGTCACCAATCCTGTTTGTAATATACATGGATCGGATTTCGAGGCGTAGTCATGGGGGACGGGGTCTGCAGTTTGGTGGATTAAGGATTGCACCACTGCTTTTTGCAGATGATGTGGTTCTAATGGCTTCATCGGTCTGCGACCTTCAGCACTCACTGGATCGGTTCGCAACCGAGTGTGAAGCGGCTGGGATGAGGATCAGCACCTCCAAATCTGAGGCCATGGTTCTCAGCAGGAAACCGGTGAACTGTCCACTCCAAGTAGGGAATGATTCCTTACCCCAAGTGAAGGAGTTCAAGTATCTCGGGGTCTTGTTCTCGAGTGAGGGAACAATGGAGCGTGAGATGGGCCGGAGAATCGGAGCAGCGGGAGCGGTACTGCAGTCGCTTTACCGCACCGTTGTGACGAAAAGGGAGCTGAGCCAGAAGGCAAAGCTCTCTGTCTACCGGGCCATTTTCGTTCCTACCCTCACCTATGGTCATGAAGGATGGGTCATGACCGAAAGAACGAGATCGCGGATACAAGCGGCCGAGATGGGTTTTCTCCGCAGGGTGGCTGGTGTCTCCCTTAGGGATAAGGTGAGAAGTTCGGTCATCCAGGAGGGACTCGGAGTTGAGCCGCTCCTCCTTCGCGTCGAAAGGAGCCAGTTGAGGTGGTTCGGGCACCTAGTTAGGATGCCACCTGGGCGCCTCCCTAGGGAGGTGTTCCAGGCACGTCCAGCTGGGAAGAGACCAAGGGGTAGACCTAGGACCAGGTGGAGGGATTATATCTCTTCGCTGGCCTGGGAGCGCCTTGGGATCCCCCAGTCAGAGCTGGTTGATGTCGCCAGGGAAAATAAAGTTTGGGGCTCTCTGCTGGAACTGCTACCCTCGCGACCCGACCACGGATAAGCGGGAGAAGATGGATGGATGGATGGATGGATAACGTGATGACAGCACATGTAGTGTGGTGGGTTGATAAGTAAACATGCAAGAAAAGTAAGTGTCAGTAATAAAAACATCTATGTTTTCGAACATAGATTTTCCCCGAAACTGTTCCCCGATGCAACTTTAAATATTTCCCATGTAGGTCAACATTATTTTGTTCACGGTTAGGGTTAATAATACTGTAGCGACCCTGCATAGGATGTCCAGGGTGTCACTCAGGCATCCCCCGTCTCTCTGCCAATCATAGAGCTGCACAGTGATGCTGGTTGAGGTGCGGGCCTGTGGTTGGGGGAGCGGACGGGGGAGGGCGGGGAGTTGTGATGTAGACACTGCTATATATATATGTGTAGGGGTAGGAGTTAGGTTAGTGTGAGGTAGAACCCACAAAGTGTACATGTACCTGTGATCATCTATAAAGAACAAGAGTTATTAAAGCCTAATAACGAGAAGCCTGTTTCCGACTCACCTTGTGAACGCTACAATACATACAATTATTAAAACATGTAATACGTGATTGTTTTAAAAAGCACAATGTATAGCAAAGAGAAGTCCAGCACAAACATTTTCAACACTTTGAAAGTAATATAGAAGTATTTGTTTTCAACACCGGCATTCTTTTAATAATTACATCATTGCATGACACCCTCTTTAACATGCTGCACTGAGGAAAATTCAATTGACAGCTCAACATTTTGGGAATAAGTGCAATCTCAAGGAATCTCAAGGAATGCTACATATGGTGCACATTACCCTGCCCATTTATATCCTTTCCCATCGTTGGGGCTGTACATATTTATCATCTGTCTCTGTGGTAAAAAGCATTTGGTTAAATAATAAAATATAATGTTTGTTATTTATTACTGACGTTAAGTAAATGTATTCTTTCATGCTCCAAGCAGAGATGACACCGAACACTGCAAGAACTGCAGCGATGATTTCCCATTGTAGGAATAAATGACAGACATGTGAAAGCCACCAAAACAGCTCTTTCAATTCAAGCTATGTGAAACGTTAGGCTGTATCAAGGGTGTAAAGATGCGTCAAAAGAACAGTTCAAAGGAAATATGCATTATGCCAATAGTTAGATGAGAATGTCGACACCATACTCTCTGCTTGCTAGCTTCATATTAGGCCTGAAGACATGAGAGATCTTTTCATCTTCTGTTTTCGATAAAGATAAAAAGAGTATGTTTTCCTTTTTCACAGCAAGGCTGCCAAAAACTGCTGAACAAACAACATGATATGATTCAATTTCAAGTTTTTCTCATCCACCCTTGTTTTAATTTTCTCCCGCAAAACTGGAGGAAGTCAGAATTAGTTACAGGCTTCTGTTATGTTTATAGAATAAATTGGATAGCAGAACACCATCCTACACAGAGGAAATTACATATTTACTGTGAAGACCGCAATTAATGTGAATCATCTTCTATGTGACCTTTCACATGTCTGGATCAGATGAATGCACATTCCTAAAAAACTGTTTTCATTAAGTTATGTCAATGCACTTTGATGTATAGCTTACGTACTGAAAAAACTGAAATGTTGGCTTTAATTGCATTTATTATGTCAACACATTTCACATCACTTTATTAGGTTAGTTGAAAGCAATATTAAGTTGAACCTGCTATTTTTTTATTTAAACGTAATGTTATTGCTTTCAACTAATCGAATACAGTTATGTGAAATGTGTTGGCATAACATTTATTTTAAGTCAACGTTTCCATTTTTTCAGTGCACATTTGGACTGTGAATAGCAAATAGTGTAGCCACTTTTGCAAAGACTGATATAAGTATGATTTATAACCCATCACACATCAACTTATCAGCTTAGTTGTGATGAAAGGATGTTGACAACTGATCTGTGTTTTTATTTCATTTACCAAGCATATCAAGGTCAGATGTTTTTATTAGATATGATTTGATGATAGGCCATTTGATATGATATTTTCCACCTACGACATCAAGGCAAATTAGTCATAAAAACATTTGCAAGAGCAAGAAAAAGTTGTTTTGGGCATAGCAAATTCAACCAAAGCAACTTAAGGCTTTGGTTGAGGAAAAGTTTTGCTTCCCATTTTTTTCATTTACATAGTATATTTTTAAACTACAGGCAAATTGGGAATTTGATTGAAGATATGTACAAATATATATGTGAAGATGTGGCATAGGATGTCGTCATTTCAAGAGGCCTTTTTTTATTATTTACACAAGCGTTTGCCAGAGGTTAACGTGGGGTTAAGCATCTGTGACACTGACGTTAGCATGTTGAGCTACACTGACACTGCATCTACAGAGATTTCATCCCTTTAATGTGTGACAGGCTGAAATACAATCAAATAACTTTGAAGTTAAAATATGGCCATGACATTTCCCCAGGTATGCCAAGACTACACCATGACAACAACTAATATTCAGGTATGAGAATCACTCACCTTTCGGCGAAATTCGCCGTTTTGAATCCAAAATAGGTCGTTTGTGTGATTCATGTAGATCTGCAATACAAATATTTTTGGAGTATGGGGGGGTCTGGGACCCGGAGTAATCTGCGGCCGCGAGCTGTTATGTGACACGCATGGTGTTCTTTTTTTATATATTATAATGCGGCGCGAGCTGTGTGCTCGAGTCTTCCTGCCTGTCGGCTCTGCTGCTCCGCGATGATGGTCTAGCTTCAGCAGCCACATTACGGGTGCGTTCGTTAATATTAACTGTGCGGTCCGGAGTCACTGTGGTACAGACTGGACCGCTGGTGAACAGCTGTTAGAACGGGCCGTTCAGGTGTTCAGAGCAGAGCTCCCTGTCGGAGCGCAGAGCGTGATGTAAACTGAAAAGTTTTTCTGTCGCAATATTATCGTTGGGCAAGCTAGCATACATTGTCACTATCTGCTAACGTTAGCTTTAGCCTTCGTTTTCTAATAGTTTTTCATAGGCTATAAACGGAGGTGGTATAAGTATAGATCTTGTACTTGAGTAAAAGTAGAAGTACTCAGATTTTGTACTTGAGTAAAAGTAGAAGCACTCAGATCTTGTACTAGAGTAAAAGTAGAAGTACTCAGATCTTGTACTTGATTAAAAGCAGAAATACTCAGATATTGTACTTGAGTAAAAGTAGAAGTACTCAGATCTTGTACTTGATTAAAAGTAGAAGTACTCAGATCTTGTACTTGATTAAAAGCAGAAATACTCAGATCTTGTACTTGAGTAAAAGTAGAAGTACTCAGATCTTGTACTTGATCAAAAGTAGAAGTACTCAGATCTTGTACTTGATTAAAAGCAGAAATACTCAGATCTTGTACTTGAGTAAAAGTAGAAGTACTCAGATCTTGTACTTGAGTAAAAGTAGAAGTACTCAGATCTTGTACTTGAGTAAAAGTAGAAGTACCAGAGTGTAGGAATACTCTGTCACAGTAAAAGTCCTGCATTCAAAATGTTCCTCAAGTGAAAGTAGAAAAGTATTCTCATCAAAATATAGTGAAAGACAGTAAAAGTATAGTCGTTGTGTAGATTGGTCCATTTCAGAATAATATATATGATATGTTTTATAATGATTGATCATGAAAGTGTTCTCAAAGCTGGTAAAGGTGCAGCTAGTTTGAATGACTTTGTATACTGCAGGGTAGCTTGTGGATTTACTCCAGGTGGAACTAAAGTCTGAGTTAACACTTGATTATATTTCACATCATTCATCCAGATCTGTAAAGTAACTAAAGGTATTAATACATGTAGTGGAGGAAAAGTACACCATTTACCTCTGAACTGTAGAGGAGAAGAAGAACAAAGTAGCAAAACATTGAAATACTTAAATTAAGTACAAGTATCTCAAAATTGTACCCAAGTATAGTACTTGAGTTTATGAATGTAGTTACTTTACACCAGATGCCATAAAGATAGAAAGACTAAGCCTTGCACAGAGGCATGAAAATACATTTTCAAAATGCTCAACAGTGCTGCCAAAATTATAAACTGACTGCTACACAATTAAAATAAATGCTTTTATATATTTCTATTAGATGTGACTCTTTAGCGTTTCTGTTATTATTACCTGCTGCTTTAGTTGTTCTGACTGCTAAAATCCTCTGTTATTCCTCATTTTAAAGCCGATATTCCGTGGGGTCGGGGGACTCGGGTCCTTGTCACCTTTTCCATACCTGATGAGTTTGCATCCCTGATAATACTTAGTAAGGAGGCCATAATATTTTTGACTCATGGCTGAAGTTAAGTTTCTCCAGCTCTCCCCAGGTTGGCAAAAAAATGCATCTCAAAATGCATCAGATTGATGCTTTAAAATATGGAATATTCAAAATGTTCTTCCGGAGGAGCATGCCCCCGGACCCCCCTAGAGGGATAATATCCTTCTCACCTTTTTCACCCCTGACCCGTTTTCATGCCTGAATATTAGTGCAAAGAAATGTCAGCACCCTAGACACTTTCTCACCAAAATTAAAACATATTTTCAGTATTTTCAGACTGTGAGGGGGACAGATTTAACCTTGATTATATTTTCTATAACTTTCCAATTCTACAAGCTATTCAGAACTGTTTTTAATGATGAACATGTTGCATACAGAACAGTTTACCCTCAAATGTACAACCTCTTCAATCAGGCACCTGGCCCTGATCTGACATCATTAGTTAGATCAGGGCAAAAATAATGTATCTGTTGATTAAGACATCTTCATTCAGTTAGCATGCAATCCTTCTACAAAAAAGATCATCACGCAGTATTTTTAGTTCTTGCTGTCGTGTATTTAACTGAGTCTCTTCCCAGCAGACCCCTGAAAACTCATGGTCAGTTCAGTAAATAAACAAATATAATCAGCTTTTCCATGTCTGCCTCTTTAGATCTGAGAAAACAATTGTGGACAGTAAACAGCACCCCAAAGCTCTCAGGCTAATCACAACCACAGAAAGCCAGGGAAATCAGATGAATCTGGAACATTTGAACTGTTCTCATTTGAAGAGAGCCCCAATCACACAATTGTTAACCTTCGTTAGTAAATAAAGCATTTCCTGGTAAGAAATTGGAAACATAATCATGAAAGTTACACACATTTGATAATACAATAATTGACACATAATACCATAAAGGACAAACGATAACTTTCAGTGAGACAGTTTTCACATCTTGTCAAAATTGCAGTGTTGAAGTTGGAAAGGGTTTGTTATGCATCTTCTCTTTTTACTGCAGATGGCTAGATGTGTGAAGACAAGCAGAGGACATAAAGCAATACTCAGCCTTAAATTCCTGTCACCATCTTCTTTACACACTGTAGAAAAAAGTGTTGTTTAGTTTTGTATCTGTAATTGGATGCTTGTTTTACCCTGATCAAGTGGTGGTCCTCTGCCTCTACATTTCCTACAGCTGAATGGGTTTGACAGGATATGCAGTGTCCCCATAATGGCTCTTCAGCCTCAAGGAAATATCCAAATGGCTTTTTAGACTGCAGAAGTCATTACCGTATAGATAATGAAATACGTTAACTTTAGTACTTGAGTTACTTTAATGCAGCTGTGGAATTCTGGACAAGAAAGAAGACTTATGTGCTTAGATCCTAGAAATGGTCAACCTTTCAGAAAAGCACCCTTATTTCCAGCTTGACCAACCTTTTTGAGTTTATCCACACATATTTGTAAAGGTCTATTTCAATATGGTTTCTATCTTCAATTTTCTTAAACACAGTAAACAGTGAAGGCATGTGGATCTGTAAACAAATGTGATTTTATGAAATACCCTTTATGACTTTATCCCTCCTTGCTTTTGGACCATGAGAGTCTTGCAGCCTGATGGCACTATCCACTGTGACTGCCCACTCCTTCTCCACAGGAAGAGCGGAGGATAAGAAAATAAACAATCCCCTTATACACAATACATATCAAATGTGGGAAATAGTTACTACATCTGCATCTCATATTAAACAGAGACAGATGATATCCAAAAAATTGATACAGCTCTCAGCAGTCTAATGTAGGAACAAGGCTTCAAGCTATTCAAAAAGTATATCCGTATACAATCTCAATTTGTGCTGCCCCTGGTCATTTACATAATATAACCTACTGGACTTTATACTAAAAGGACATCCATTATAGTTATATTTTCACCAGATGGTGGTGGATGAGTTCTTCTGCGGTGAGAT
The DNA here is from genome assembly GCF_902827175.1 of Gymnodraco acuticeps. NCBI lineage: Eukaryota > Metazoa > Chordata > Actinopteri > Perciformes > Bathydraconidae > Gymnodraco > Gymnodraco acuticeps. The sequence continues at coordinate 2,384,336 of NW_022990235.1, forward strand.
AATCCCAGTCTCAAAATGTGTCAAAACACAGTCTATGCTTACAGCGAAGATGTTTATTGAAATTGAGACTAGTTCCAACCCCTGAGCACATGCTGGCTTCTAACAGTGTGTGGTGAACAGATCAGAAAGGAAGTATCACCTTAACTCCTTTAAAATGCACTTGACCTTTCCCTCACACTTTAACAGACACATAAAAGTCCTTTATTTGAAATGACCACTGGTTTGATTCTCTCTCACCACTCCAACAGTGCTTTTGTCAGCTGAAACGATCAAACAAAATAGAGACCACGTAAGCAACCAGCTGGTGAGCACATTTAGCATGCTTAAGACAAGGATAATTATTAAAAGTAGAGACTGACCAACTGAGATAAAAAATAATGGAAATTGGACCTACATTTAGCAGGCTGCCAGAAACAAATGAATTATAATTCTGCACCTGAACTGGAAGAGTATATAAGCAACTGTTTGCTAACAAATTCACCAAATCAACTAAGAAGGAGATGATATTTAAAGGTTGTTTTCTCAACTTCCAGTGCCTTCAAGTGGCCAGAAATACGTTATGACCGTTTTAATATAGAAACATCGATCAGTGCAGCTTTGAGATCTTAATGCATAAATACTTTAGATAGAAGTGTAAAAACACCTTTTGCTTCTTAAAAATCGCCAGACTGTACACATTGCACATGTCACGAAAGCAGTTCAGTTCAGCATTCAGATCAAAAATAGTTTTAATACGACTTTAAGAGGATCTCTTTATATCCAAATATATCCTTCTCGCCTCCAGGATACAGATAACCTTCATTTTTCCATAAGCCTATTTGTTCCACCAGTAATGGATCCTGAGACTCGCTGAATAAGATATGAATTGCTGTGACCTGCCAGGAGTATTTTGGCACTTTGATGTCTGCCTCGGGTCATCAGTTATTATTTGACTGTTTTCTTTCCTTCCTCTTGGGCCAGAATTCCTGTCTCCTGAGAGATTTAGTTGATCAGACCCCTACATCTCCTCACAGTTCCCTCAGCACCTTCCAGTTGTTGCTGTAAAATCCAGCGGCTCCAGGGAGCAGATTGGGGGAGGGGCATGTCTCTGTGATTTGAAACAGACATTGCACCTCTCGCGTTGCAGGGGCTGACGAGGCTGCACGCAGGATTCAATCCATTAACGTTTAATATCCAACCTGTTATTGGCACAGTTTTCACACGAAAGGAAGCTCCATATTTACATCTCACAGCTTGATTTTCGGCAGTTCTATGCACTCTTCTTGGTTTGCAATGGTTCAGGAATAGTGCTTCAAGAGAAGAAATATATTTCTGCATTAGACCTTTCGGCTTCCACCTGCCCTCGAGATGTTCCTCTTCATTGCATTCAATTACACTTACAATGTGGGCTGGCTTTACGCCCACGGCCCTATCAGAAACAATGCGTGACGTGTTTTGGACATACAAAAAATATAAATGCAACACTTTTGTTTTTGCTCCCATTTTCCATGAGATGAACTCAAAGATCTAAAACATTTTCTATATACACAAAATAACCATTTCTCTCAAATATTGTTCACAAATCTGAAAAAATCTGTGATAGTGAGCACTTCTCCTTTGACGAGATAATCCATCCCACCTCACAGGTGTGGCATATCAAGATGCTGATTAGACAGCATGATTATTGCACAGGTGTGCCTTAGGCTGGCCACAATAAAAGGCCACTTTTCAAGTTGACACACATTTTTTTTTAATGCTGGAGTGCTGGATATTTCAATGTCTGCTTTCTAAAAGACTATGTATCATAATCTTTTAGACATTTAGACGGCTCCAAAAAATACTTTGAACCACGCATATTTATTTCATTATAAAATCATTCATCCGACAGAAGAACTATAAAAAGTATTTTCTTTAGTAGTCACTGGTACTCACATTTCTCACTTTCTGAAATGGATGGGACTTTTGTTTGTCAGTGAGTGAGTACATTGTCTCTGTGTGGCTGGAAGTCATTCAAAGCTGATGCTAAGGGTAAATCATTACCTCCTTGAGACTTCTTTACTCTTTCCAATCGATCACAAATAAGGTTTATTTATTTATTTGCTGTCTTATCTGATTAAATAAACAGATAGACGAAGATGAATGTGAAGTCTTTTAGTGCCGACAGCAGCTTTGTGGGTAGGCTGACTGAGAGGAAAATAAATATGCAGTATGAAGGCTGTAGGGGATCTACCAAAAGAGAACAAACACAAGGTATGGAGAAAAATGTTGGCAGCCGTTCCTGACCATGAACACAAATCATACTGTGCTATTCTGACCACCCGTACATTATGATTTAGCCTTGACAAGGGAATTCAACCGTAAGTCAGACAAAATCCTGCGTATCAAATCAGAAACAGGTGAGACCAGGTGAAAATAAAACAAATCTACTTGGGTTTTTCTGCTCAGTCAGAGACCGAGAAATAGCTTTTATATAAAGTATGCAATTAAATTTTCTTTGGAATTTGGAAACTTTAACAGAAAAGCGTGGGTCTAATACTATAATGGATTCAAGGAAAAAGGAGAAAGAATGTAATAAACAACCCTATCCATCCTTTATGTTATAAACAGTAAATAATAGGTCTGATAAAGATTCATTTTTTCGACGAATCTTAAGAATTTTAGAAGCTTTCACAACACTTTAGCTCAAGCATGAAATAGTTTATAAAATATGTACAAGGTGATCTACTTTCATCTATTCAAAGTCACTAGTGGAGAATGACCAACAAATAACATGGCACTGTTTGAAGCAAAACATTTTGTAATTAAATTCTGCTGGATGTGTGGTTTGTTGACTCCTGTTGTTGTCATATATATTTCCTGATATGCAGCTGGCATTACATTTGCAAAACATCCACACTGCTGCGGTTGTATTTTGTCATTATTTTTAGTTTTTTTGTTTGACACAACTCCCATTACACGGTTGGTCTGTAGGAAGCAATTATTTCAGCTCAGTTGAAAGTTAAGGAAACCTAATGAACCAAACCTAATGAAGATGGGATATGGAGGGGTCAGAGAACAGGATTGGTGCAGTAAATCTAAAAATGGTCATGCATACTTGATGAAAAAAACTCTCAACTTCAGCATGAAGTTCCAGGAAAGCTGCTGGTTTCATTGGTCCACATTGTTTTGGCACCTTCAAATTGTACTTCATTTTGGGATATAACCTTAACGCAATGTAGCGCATGGCAATATAAACAAAAAATACAAAATGTAAAGAGTTTCAAGAAATGTAGTTTAGAGACAAGCTTCGAATTCATCAATGATTCAAAATCATTTCAATGACCTTTAAGCCATAAGCTTATGTGAATTGCTCTTTTCCTGTCAGGTTGAACTTGTTAAATGCACTGATCAAACAGAAACGTGGAGATCATCACATTTATGACGCTGAGATGACTTTGGGGTATTTGCACCAGCGAGTCAAGTGAACTAACTTAGACTGTAAGAAGTCATTTAAACTGGACCGTTTACTTTTCTTACAAACATACAGTAAGGTGCAAAAGCATAAAGTAAGTAGTAGTAGTAGTAGTAGTAGTAGTAGTAGTAGTAGTAGTAGTAGATGCAGTCAAATATGTACTTTATAGGACTGCTTAGTCATATATTTTAAGGGACAATAAAAGCCTCATGCTCAATTTTTGTAACTTATTGCACAGAAAAATAGTCGCTTTAGCTTGAGTCAGTTTCTTCCCCTCCACTACATCATCAATAAGGCCCGCCCCCCCCACTGACACTTTACCTCAGCCACATCATAGACTCTATGCATTACATTAATGCACACAATGTACAACAATATCTGTTTTCTCTTCTTATTACTGCCTATATTTATTTGTATTCCATATTTTATTCCATTCCATTGCAATGTAAACACTGTTATATTTAACTATATTTTTTATTATTTTTCATATTTTTTTTTTAGTTATCTATCTGTGTTTTAATTGTTGTTTTACTTGTATGTATGCACCACAACACCTAGTCAAATTCCTCGTACGTGCAATTCTGGTAATAAACCTGTTTCTGATTCTGATTCTGACTTGAGTGATATTTCAGCTTATTCAAATGAATACAGAAACAAATACTTTAAATGTACACATCAAGCTAAGTCTTGCGTCTTAGTTGTTTGTCAATTTGGGATGAGCATCTTATCAGTTAAGTGCATGCTTAATAACCACAATGTGTTGCATTAAATCAAACATTTTTGACAAGTTGACATAAAGGCAGACAGATCGAGAAGGCAGCAACTGAAATCTACTTGCCTTTGTCCAACAAAGGCCTACCTCTGACTCACACACAGACAGACCTGAACAAACCACAAACAGATTTGTTATGAATAGAGGAAATGAGCAAGCACAAGAAGTGTTTACAAATGACATGGCTAAACTGGAATTATTATGCTTTACCTCGTGCTAGGGACAAATTATATCTCATTTGGTCTACTCAGCATTATTGGACAGTGTTTCCCAACCCGATGGGACAAAAGATAAATATAAGGGGTTGCATCACTCACAACTCATATACATGTACTGTTTGATGAGGAGGCCCCAAGTAAACCACGCTTGAAGCAGATATAATCTCTGTTTGTATTCGCAATGGATCACTTCACAACTTGTATGCGGTCGCTCAAAGTACAGCGCCCACAGCACTGTACCACCTGACTGCGATCCCTGGTTGGCTTTAAAGCATCCATGTTGTAACTGCCTAGCACAAAACATAAGTCATTTTTTATTATTATTCAAATACAGTATATTGGAAACATGAATATCAAAGAGAAATGTAAACCATGTTTCCGGTATGACTTGGGTTTTGCATTACCTAAAGTATCAGGAGGCTGTCAGAGGGACTGCTGCTTGCATTCTCTTTTAGAGACTGATGCGAAGGTATTATTCGTTCTAGCTTCTGTGCCAACGGCAATATGTACTTTACCATGAGTTAAGAAGGACATAAAAAGCTCTTAATGAATAAAAACTATGTACAGGAACATTAATGTTGTAGCCAGAGGAGCATTACTCTAAATGCTTTGCAGAGCATGAGCTGTAACATCTATAAGAGTTGCCAAAATAAACAGATCCATATTGTTTATTTTCTAAATGTGTATTACAACACTTATATCTTAATACCCTGGGACCACATTGTTTAGAAATGCTGAGAGGATTGACAACACAATCCCAAACCTTGAAAAGCCCTGTCGAACTAGGAAGCCACAGCCGGAAAGATGGGTGTTAGTCCACGGGTGGTCCGTTCCCTCTTCACAGCTTTTATGGCCTTGGGAAAGAGCTTTATCTGATTATATTCCCATTTTAATCTCAATAAACAAGCCTTAATGAATTCAATTTTCTGTCCATGGTGGAAATAAAACAATAATTACCTGTAAACAGGATGGTGGAAGCAGAACAAGTCAGTGACGACCATCTATTTTATATACATATGTTTTTAGTCGAAAGCATGTGTTTTATTTGTGGCTAATCTATAAATACAGTGCCTTGCAAAAGTATTCACCCCCCTTGCCATTTTTCCTATTTTCTTTCATTAAAACCAAAAATAATATAATATTTTTGGGGAGATTTTATGGCAAGACCCCACACAAAGTCAGTGAAAGAAAAAAAAAAGAGCACGTTTTAAAACATAACAAAAAATGTAAAACTGAAAAGTGGTGTGTGCATATGTATTCACCCCCTTCACTATTGAGCCCAAACAAAGACCTTCAGAGTCACACAATTATTTAAATAAAGTTCACCTGTGTGCAATCAAGTGCCTCATTATCTCTAATTATTATATTAATTAATTAATTAGTATTATACAACTGTTGTAGAAGGCCTCCGTCTTCCATACCACAGCAAGTGGCCTTTCTAAGCAAGAAAATGACACCATGAAGACTAAAGAGCTCTCCAAACAGGTCAGGGACAAAGTTGTGGAAAAGTATGAGACATTGGGTTATAAAAAAATCTCACAAACTTTGAACATCACGAAGCAACATTAAATCCATTATTTTAAAATGGAAAAAATATGCCACGACAACAAACCTGCCAAGAGAGGGCCGCCCACCAAAACTCTCACACCGTGCAAGGAGAGCATTGATCAAAGAGGCAACAAAGAGTCCGAGGATAACCCCTAAGGAGCTGGTAAGCTCCACAGCAGAGAGAGGAGAATCTGTACATAGGACCACAGTAAGCCGTACACTCCACAGAGCTGGGCTTTATGGAAGAGTCGCAAAACTAATAAGAAAACATGTTTGGAGTTTGCCAAAAGGCATGTGGTCGGATGAGACTAAAATTAAACTTTTTGGCCATCAAGGTAAACGCTATGTCTGGTGCAAACCCAACACCTCTGATCACCCTCAGAACACCATCCCCACAGTGAAGCATGGTGGTGGCAGCATCATGTTGTGGGGATGTTTTTCATCGGCAGGGACTGGGAAGCTGGTAAAAATAGAAGGAGTGATGAATGGAGCTAAATACAGGCAAATACTTGAGGAAACTGTGTTTCAGTCTGCGAGATTTGAGGCATGGGCAGAGGTTCACCTTCCAGCAGGACAATGACCCAAAGCATACTGCTAAAGCAACGCTAGAGTGGTTTAAGGGGAAACATTTAAACGTTTTGGAGTGACCAGTCAAAGCCCTTAATCCAATCGAAAATCTGTGGTATGACCTAAAGAAGGCTGTACACGAGCGGAACCCATCTAACCTAAAGAAGCTGGAGCAGTTTTGCCAAGAAGAATGGAAACAAATCCCAGTGGGACGATGTGCCAAGCTTATAGACACATACCCCAAGAGACTTGCAGCTGTTATTGCTGCAAAAGGTGGCTCTACAAAGTATTGACTTTGGGGGGGTGAATAGTTATGCATGCTCATATTTTCTCTTTTTCATTATTGTTTCTTGTTTGTTTCACAATAAAAAATACTTTTTGCATCTTCAAAGTTGTAGGCATATTGTGTATATCAAATAATACAAATTCTCCAAAAATCTAATTAAATTAAATGTTTTAAAGCAATGAAACAAGAAAAATGCCAAGGGGGGTGAATACTTTTACAAGGCACTGTACTTATCAGTTTCTTTCAGGTCAGGATTTCTCTAAGAGCATTGACCTCTGATGCCCTGAGAAATTGACCTCCTAGTCATCCAATTAAAGTGATCATACTATGTGCAGCTGAGCTTGGGGTTGGGGTAGGGGTGAGGATGGAGGGCAACACATGCTACTCACAAGCCTTACAGAGTAAACTTGTTTAATAAACGGTGGCATTGGAGCTGGTGACTTAAGGTGTACAATGTGTTTCCTCACCCATGATCATATTGGTTAAGGATGAAGGGAAAAATAAACAAGCATCTATTTGAGAGGAAATCTTCTAAAATCTCTAACGTTTGGGAATATTTGGACAGAGCACTGAGAGCAGCACTGTTGATCGTTTGAACTACATGAACCCTGTTTTACTACAAAACAATATTTTCAAAGTAAGATGAAAGAATAGGGCAGGTGGAAAATAATTAACTATATTTACTTACTTAGTTCTACACATGGAAAATTGTAAAAGGAAAGTCCAATCAATGAATACACATTAATGAACCCAACATTTGATTTCCTGTCTTTCCTCTCCCATTAATAGTAAGTGTGTGCCTCTGATATGTTGCAAGGTGCTTTTTCTCACATCAAATGGTAAATCATTTCACTCTTGTTCCGGGATGACAATGCCTCCATCCACAGGGCAAAAGTGGTAACTGTGCTATGTGATAGGAAATGTAAACAATGCAGTGCATTACTATACATTACATTACATTTAGCTGACGCTTTTATCCAAAGCGACTTACAATAAGTGCATTCGACCAACAAGATACAAACTTGAAGAAAACAGAATCGTATAAGTACATCAGGTTTCATAGAGCAAAAACATTTCAAGTGCTACTCAACCGGCTTTAGATAAGCCAGTCCTTTATTAGTATATAAAGAAGAGGTATTAGGATTCTTTACTTTGGTAAAAATAAATCTAAAAACCGCCATAACAAGTCAAAGTTAAGCACTGAATTGTTTTAATTAACCCTCCTATTGTCTTTGTCCCCCCCCCCCCCTTACTTTGGGTTAGGGTTTTTTGACCGGTCCTGTTTTAACTGCAAAAACCATTAATCATCACCACATTTTAACTCCCTTTTAAACTGTAAATAGTGTATCAGACTACTGGTATATGTGAAAAACTGCAGTAAATATATACAAAGAATAGACACTGAACATGTATTGCGTGTGCCAGGTGTGATCCATGTGGGGGGATGGGCACATAAGAGCGGGAAATGTGTCAAATTGTTCTGTGTGTGTGTTTGTGAGTGCCAGGTATGATTCACATGGTGGGATGGGCACATAAGGGGGACACACACACACACATCTAGAGTATGTGCGGGTGTGGGTGTTTGTGTGTGTGTTTTCTCTGATCCGGATGGTTACTAATTCCTTTTCTTTATGGCAGTCATGACCGGGAACACCATGGGTGTTACAAAGTTGACTAAATCAGTGCTTCTCAAACTTTTTTCAGTCATGTACCCCCTTTGAAACATTTTCTCAGCCAAGTACCCCCTGACCGACCCCGAAAATGTTTGATCGAAAAAGCCTATACAAATAATTCCAATATAGTGATGTTCCCTCAGTGTGTGATTTATTAACTCCTTTACAACAAACTAAGGATATTTTCATTTTATGCATGAAAAAAGAAGTAATATCTGTTTAACAAACCAATGAACAAAATTATATATTATGCAAAACTATAAAATACAATACACCAATTTGACATGTTTATGAGGTTTTAGGAATATTTTATATAAAATTGTGTTTTCTATTTAACTTATTGTAGCTACTAAGATTATTTTTGTAATCATGCATGGTGTTTTTTTTTTTAAATCTCACGTACCCCGTGCAGTACCCCAACGTACCCCTAGGGGTCCACGTACCCCCATTTGAGAATCACTGGACTAAATCATCCAAAATTCAATGAAAATGGTGATCAGCAATTGTATATGTTCAAATGTCTACTGTGAAGGATATCATAAAGCCTTAATGCAATCGAATGTAAAACTAAAAAGTTATGATTGATGAAAGTAGTAAATCAGTCAGATTTGACCCGAAGACAACAGGAGGGTTAAGTAAAGGTACATGAGTATTGTCTGCTAAATATATTCAAAAAATAAGGTACTCTCTATGGAAAAAAAGCCTATTTCAGAGTTGTGTTTTTTTAAATCATGGAAATATTATTATTAACTGTAATTAAAAAGTTTCATATTGTAGGTGTGAAAACGTTTATTATATTCTGTTGGCTAGTTACATGTAAAACAAATGCATGTTACATTTTAATATTTTGAGACAATTTTAGACCCAAGGAATAATATTGAAGTTTTTTTCGAGATTGGCATTGTTCCCCTTTTAGTACATTACTTGCAAACTATGATTATATGCAGGGTGCTGTGATAGTTAATGGTGCATTTTATGATGATATTAATTATTTTAACATACAGTATATGCTCACCAGCAGATGGCACTGCATAACCACTCTAGTGCAGAGTGAGCTGTGATTCAAGTCAGTCAGGTATGCTCATGTTATTTTTCACCACAAATCAGTGTTAAAGATGACTGCATGACTACAAATATGGTGCACTGCATTAACACTGTTATTGAACATCACCAGAAAATAAAAAGACAAATGTCTGACGTTTTACCAATTTATTGTTTTGTTAATGTTTGTGCAAGGATAAGAGTTACAAAAATCTACAGACTAGACATGATAATATATCCTGTTCCTATTATACAATGTTATTTATACAAGTATCCTTTAGAAGTATGTATATATTCAATCCAATGTACCTATTACACGTTAAAGATATATTGATCATCCTTATAGGACAGACAACAAACACCACCAACAGTAAACAAGTTCATCTAAACACCCACACAGCCTGAACTGACCATGTGCAATCTAGACAGTATGTAAGCTTGAATGGTACTGATGTGCTATATCCTATTTCTAGTACAACTTCATCAAATGAATACACATAACCTACAAATGCAGCATAGTTCCCTGTACTGTTTATAAGTGCATTAGCCACTTGAATTGTAGGAGAACTTTTTTACTTTTTATTGAGGTAACACAGCTAATCTTTTTATAAAGAGAGATGACTATAATATAAGAACAGTTTATGATTTTCATTTGTATTTCCTTGTATTAATCATATGGGTGGCATGTCTATAATGTCAACGATAATAGTCAATATTCTCTGTGTTACTCTGGCCCTGCAGCCTGGTCTACCTCTGCCATCCACTGACCTATTTCTGAAATTAATGAATGAAGGAAAAATATAGTTTTGGCTGTGATACTGTTCTCCTGTTATCAGGCATAAGACATAGATTTTTGAACAGCTTGCCAGTACTGACGTGCAGCAAACACAAATAATGATCAAATATCAGAGTTACAAAGAGTTTGTAACAGTCGACTGCTGAGAAAATTCGACTGCAGGTCAAACGGGTTACTGATTGGTCAGACTGCAGCCGAGCCATTTTTCTGAGGACAAAGCTGCTTGGAAAGCTTTGATGGAACATTTTCTTTCAAACTTTTTTCTCTCGTAGAAAAACTGTAATCAACAATTTCAAGACAGAAAGGGAGTATATTTTTGATTTAGGTTAAAGACAATATTTTAGTAGCTTGTTTCAAATTATTGTCCTAAATTACTTTGTTGAAATATTTACCAATCCAAGTAACAATTGGTGAGGTCCATGAAAAGCTTTCAGCCCTTTGTACTCAGTGTCCTTGGGTTGGATATGTGTGTGTCGTTGGGGTGTAGCAAGAACTGCTGTCTTCCAGCTTGTTTTTCATACTACCATTGTTTTTTAGGTTTTTAAATATTGGCTCAAATACAGATGTAATTACCTTTAAGCCAGCATGTAGTGGCCATTAGAAGATTTGCTACCTAATGCAACTCTACCCTGGTTTTACCGATGATCCATGCATGGGCTGTGTCTGAAATCACTCTCATATAGAGAACAATACATTGAAATTTCAAACATTTATAAATCAGCATCATAACAGGTGCAGTGCCAAACAGCTGTAATTTTTGCATCTATAAAATATGATGCATTGCATTGTGGTAAATTCATTGATGGTAAAAAAGAGTTAACATGCCATGCACACTACTTTCTTTCCATTATTAAATGTTACTTACAGTAGGTGTACAATGTTCCAGATTTTACAGTAAATGGAGTGATCTCAGAAACAGCCCCGATGTGGCCAAGGAGTCATGGTTTTGATATACTAAAGAAACACCAGCACAGACTGGATGTCTACACAATTAGTGGTGAAACATACCCATAAGTGTTCCCTCATAATGAAACATGAACAAGATTGAAAGTCAAAGCCCACAGCATATTTGTAACCTAATAACTTGAGATGTTTCACTGTCAGATTATAGTAAACAGAAGCGTTTTCCAGTGCATCCCTTTTTTTATCCAGCATGTCTGCTCAGCACAATTGTCTTATTTAAATTCTACTGTAATATTGTTATGCGCTATATCAACTTGTCCACCAACAAGGTAATGTGTTGGCCCAGAGTTTGTCAGAAAGTAGCAGTAGCCGTCCTACACTCTAGAAGATTAGTGGTAAATATTCATCATACAGACAACAAAGTTTGTTTTGCTGTCGAAAAGAGGTGCAGGAGCGTGATGGCAAACACAATCCCTCGGTGTCCAAAGTGTTCTTCAACCACTCGACTTGTGACTGACTGGAACTACATGTTACCTTGTTTGTCTGAGGAAGAGGAGGAAGTGGAAGGTGATGGGGAGGGAGGTTTGGGAAAGACCCTGTCGGTGGGTGTGATGCCCGGGCTGCCCAGACCAGAGGAGCTCGAGCTGCTGGAGCGGTATGGCCCCGCTCCAATCACAGGGGCCGGCCGAACAGGTCTGACAGGCGGGGGCCTTAGAGGGGCACTGGGTCTACGTGCTGCTATAGCAGGTTTAAAAGTGGTCATGGTCTCGGAGGAGGAGCTGCTGCTGCTACGTCGCTGCACTGCATCTGGATCCCTGATCACTATGGTGTGGAGGGGGCTGCCGGGCGGATCCTGCGCCCCCCCGGGGCGTTTGAGGGGCTCCAATGTGTCCAGGACAACGTCAGGGGCATGTTTGGCTACATTCTGTCGCTCCAGCTCACGCAACTCATGGAGGGCAGTATTCATCGTTTTCTCTATGTCCTGAAACATAAGCAGAAGGAGAACATGTTTTGACAATCAGAGAAATACCAAGTAAATAAAACCATGTTAAACCAAAGATGGGAGAGACTTGTTAGCCTTACTTTTAGACTTTTTTATACTTTGATTTACACGCTGACATTTCTGTAAATGGTGTCCTCCTCCAGAATCCAGATGTGTGTGTATAACATTATAAATGTAACAGTGTTTAAAGCACTTTGGAGGATGGATTGCTTCAATTTCAGTTATTACCATGCCCTCAGAGCAGTAATGATTAAAACAGGTAGCAGCAAGTAATTGGCTTTCTTTGTTTGTCCTATTCATAAATAATGTAATCCATATTATAATTTACAGTCAATATCCTTCAGAATAAATGTAAGAATTTCAATATGAATAAAATATTAAACATTAGGTATGGCATAAAAGGACAGCTTTCTTCTTAATGAGGATGTTTGTACAAAATTGCTTTGTAGAAATATGTTTAAGCGTATTCATATTTTAATCATTTGTCTTTTTCAAAGTACAATAACACTCACCTCAGCGAGTGCTTCAGCCTCAAGGGTTTTGTGATCTCCTAAACTCGCGTGCCGAGTGGTGCTGGGTGAAGATCGCTGAGAGTGGCTGTCCAGGAAGGCCTTTCTGTCCGGGTGGTTGATGCAGCCAGCACTGCCAAATGTGGCGAGGCGTCGTTTCTCGGGACTGTCTGCTGGGCCCCTGCTAACCGCTATTTTGTGTGGGCTGCAGGGCCGAGGCAGAACCTTAGGGGGGTGATCTGCAGCTCTGGTGGGGCTCTGACTGTCAGCGCCGTTCCTGTGGTGTGACCCGGAAGCACCATCTGATCGCATCCTCACCCTGAGAAAAAATACATTTTGGTACTTGATCAGTTTGAATCTCTTCTACAGGAATTTAAAATGCTAAACGTAATGTCTGTATGAAGTGTATGCACTGTCTGTAGTGTGTGAGCCCATTGAGTCTTAAAGGTCTCCTATCATGCTATTTTTAGGCATATATTATAGGTCTCAGATATATACAAATATATAAAAAACATGTCTATGAAGTGTTTTGCTCAAAATACCAAACAGATCCCCAATTCTAGCCATGCCTCATATCCGTCTATTTCAGCCCTGTTACTAAAGTGCTGATTCTGGGTATAAAGCTTTATATCATCATGCGGGAGAATTCTACCCAGACACTCAGCTAAATGCTGCCGTGATGAAACGCCATATCATGTTCCAAACCACATCAAGGATTATTTCTGAAACAGTATGGAGCTCAAATGCTTTTTCTCTTGCGGGTTTACCACAAGGTGAGTTCCTTTTTTATTTCCTGCTTTCTTACACGTACTCTCTCCAGCACAGGTTAGCTCTGAGTGTTTGCGATGCTTGCTAATGTAAACACAGACCATATTACACTGAACAAAAATATAAATGCAACACTTTTGTTTTTGCTCCCATTTTTCATGAGATGAACTCAAAGATCTAAAACATTTTCTATATACACAAAATAACCATTTCTCTCAAATATTGTTCACAAATCTGAAAAAATCTGTGATAGTGAGCACTTCTCCTTTGCCGAGATAATCCATCCCACCTCACAGGTGTGGCATATCAAGATGCTGATTAGACAGCATGATTATTGCACAGGTGTGCCTTAGGCTGGCCACAATAAAAGGCCACTCTAAAATGTTCAGTTTTATCACACAGCACAATGGAACAGCAGGAATGTCCACCAGAGCTGTTGCCCGTGAATTGAATGTTCATTTCTCTACCATAAGCCGTCTCCAAAGGCGTTTCATAGAATTTGGCAGTACATCCAACCGGCCTCACAACCGCAGACCACGTGTAACCACACCAGCCCAGGACCTCCACATCCAGCATGTTCACCTCCAAGATCATCTGAGACCAGCCACTCGGACAGCTGCTGCAACAATCGGTTTGCATAACCAAAGAATTTCTGCACAAACTGTCAGAAACCGTCTCAGGGAAGCTCATCTGCATGCTCGTCGTCCTCATCGGGGTCTCGACCTGACTCAGGTTCGTCGTCGTAACCGACTTGAGTGGGAAAATGCTCACATTCGATGGCGTCTGGCACGTTGGAGAGGTGTTCTCTTCACGGATGAATCCCGGTTTTCACTGTTCAGGGCAGATGGCAGACAGCGTGTGTGGCGTCGTGTGGGTGAGCGGTTTTCTGATGTCAATGTTGTGAATCGAGTGGCCCATGGTGGTGGTGGGGTTATGGTATGGGCAGGCGTATGTTATGGACGACGAACACAGATGCATTTTATTGATGGCATTGTGAATGCACAGAGATACCGTGACGAGACCCTGAGGCCCATTGTTGTGCCATTCATCCACGACCATCATTATCTCGGCAAAGGAGAAGTGCTCACTATCACAGATTTTTTCAGATTTGTGAACAATATTTGAGAGAAATGGTTATTTTGTGTATATAGAAAATGTTTTAGATCTTTGAATTCATCTCATGAAAAATGGGAGCAAAAACAAAAGTGTTGCATTTATATTTTTGTTCAGTGTATGTTCAAAACACGTCACGCATTGTTTCCGATAGGGCCATGGGCGTAAAGCCAGCCCACATTTCCGATATTACGTCATATCGGCAGCAAATCTTGATCAGCTCCGTTGTTCCCCCGTTTTTAGAGATTTGGGAAGGAGGAAAAGTTTGTTTTCTGACACTTTGTGAGTTCCCTGACACACCGGGGACACATATTCATGTATAAAAGACATCAAAAAGTGCATTTTGCATGATAGGTCGACTTTAACTAACCTTCCCAGCGCTGCTCCAAAGCGGCGCTCGGGTGTGTGTTCGCATGGAGATTGATGGTCATTTCTGGAAGGGGCTCTCTCATCGTGCTGTAGTCCACCGCTGCCTGCACTATTAGTCCTCTGAATGCTATCTGAGAATGCATCATCCCTGATACAGACCGACAGAAGAATTGATTTGCAATTAATGGCTTCCGTCCTCAGGGATGTTCATTTTCTCAAACGGAAGAACGGAGTCCCTTACAATTAAATTCTTGTCACAAAAACAACACAAAAATGTCACCAGCACAGAAAGCCTCATTCCATTTACAGACATAATTAATCACTTGTCAGTCCCCGGCAGCCACTTTTGACAGAAAGTACATCAATCCTCTTTTTCATTTAGCTTTAATTATGTTACCTGCCCTGTGATGCAGGACTGGTTACCAGGAAAAAGGCTGGAGCAGAATTAAAGGCTTCATTTGTGGAGTGATCAAGTGCTTGTGCTCTTTCCTTGCTGATTACGGAGCATTTATTTGGTTTCCATTGCAACCAGGTTTGTCAAGGAAACAAGACGAATGCAGAAAAACATGGCATTGTATTCACACTGCCCCTTACAAAGGCACTGTTTTTATAACGGTAAGCTTTTTAAACAGCTAGAAAAGACAACAAATTGTGTAAAAACACGAATAGAATAATGCATTTGGGAAAAATAGAGCGCTATAAATAATGAGCAGCCCAAGCAGCCTATGCCCTGCAGCAGAACCAAGGTACTGACTTATCTAAATACATTTTCTGATGCAGTTATATAACTAAAATCTATGTGGGAGCCCTACAGACCAAATGTATCCCACTCACATGTCCTGCACCACAATGTAACGGTGTGGAATCAGCCCGTCCACCCCGTTATGTCGGCCCTCCCACCAGTCCTCAGAGGCTCGCAGGTAGAGCAACAGAGAGGCTCCCTTCTTGAAGGACAGCTCTCTCGGAGTGCGGCCAACGTAGTCAAACTTTGCGATGGCCTCGATCTGCTCCAACTCTGAAATACAAAAACACAAGAAAGTACAACTCAGAGAAATGTGACAGAATCCAGTTTGAGACTACTTCAGCTCTTAAAGGTACGGCTGGTGTCTCTGC
This sequence comes from Gymnodraco acuticeps, assembly GCF_902827175.1. NCBI lineage: Eukaryota > Metazoa > Chordata > Actinopteri > Perciformes > Bathydraconidae > Gymnodraco > Gymnodraco acuticeps. Next base: position 2,400,445 of record NW_022990235.1, read on the forward strand.
AGTGTGACTCACCTTCATCGCTAGTGTTGGGTCCGGTACCATTGTCTACCTCGTCAAGAGCTCCGGGCTCACTGTGGGGGCTTTCACTGAATGGAGAAATATGAAGACAGCGATCCCTCAAATCATATTCAATGTAGCAAATAGATGAATATTAAGCTTTCCGTCATATAGTTTATGAATTATTTTCAATAATTGTTCTTATAACTTAATTTCCAATATATGCAAATGTATTACGACATAAATGGTTATTTTTACATTTTAAAAATACATTTTCATATCAATTATATTTGATAACATTTGTATTGAATTTTATTATACAAAATGTATTTATTTAATCTGTTTCCAATATAAAAGAATAATAGCTGAACAGTTGTTGTTATTATGGCTATGTTTTTTAAATAGTATTGTGCATACTCAAAAAGTACGTTGTTAGGCTGTTAACAACAAATGTTTGCTTAAAAATAGCAGCTTTTATCCAAAGGGCTTCACAATTTGTCTTAAATTCACTCTTTCAAAACACACTCACACTCCTGACTCCTCAGCCGCCCTCTAAACTCTACTGACACATGCTGGAAACCGTGTCTTGCACTTACCAGTACTCTTCCCCTCCAGCCATGCATTTTTCATACACAGGTCCGTCCAACTCACGCTGGCTGGGGAAGATGACCTCATGGTGGATGATAATGGTCTTAATGATCTCGTTAACATGCGCCTGGCAGGACACAGGGTCCTGTTCATCTGGTATTGGCATCAATGTGGGGCCAAAGCAAATGGCGAGGTTGTAGGGGTCCATCATGTTCTCATCACTGTACTGAGAAACACTGGAAAGACAGAAGCAATTAGTATCATTTTCTGAGTGTCACACAAGGGATTTTTTTTTGTGGCAGGACTTACTGATTTAGAAATGAAAACAGGTATCTCATGACGATAATCACAGGCCGCTGAAGAGTCACAACTATCTGCTGGATGTGATGAGCTCTCTCTGCACCGGAGTCCAACTCTGAATATAAAGTAAGAAGCAAAGACAAACAGGAAGCATTAACAGAAAGACAGAACAAATACAACTTTACATCTATGAAATATTTTCCTGGATTTTGACTCACTGGTTGTGGAAATGATGTCCAGGAAACGCTCCTTAGGGAACATCGGGTTTTCCAGCCCCCTGAAGTAGAGCTTGAGAACGCCGGCTATAGAGTTGATGTCATGATCGGCCTGATCATCCACCAGAGGATCCTCTCCTGTAGATATAGCGTATATTAAATACACTCAATCATTCATTACTATCAGTGTCCATGTAACACAGCACTGATGCAGTTTTTTTTATGCGCATCTTAAGTTGGGAGGTTAATATAAACATTGAGAGTGCGTTTTTCTTCCTCATTTATTATTACCCCTAGACGCTGATCTTATGTATAATGCATCTGAAAGGATATGCATGTCCATTACAGGGTTACATGTGACACATGGGCTCTTTATCTGCACTTTGAAGGCCTGTGGAAGAGGCTGTGGCTTTTGAGGTGGACAAAACGCAATTTAAAATCAATCAAGAAAAGATAGCCAGGCACACTGGGACTGACCTCTCTCAAATGCATTTTTAATGTCGTTGACTTCGATCTGGGAGCCTGGAACTCGAAATATACCTTGCTGCTGAAGACCTGTAGACAGATAGACCCGTTAGTGTAAAATGTACAAATGTCCTTCCATTGAATTTACCAGCACATTTAAGGTTTAAGAATAGTAACCAACATTTAAAGCATGAAGGTGTTAAAGGCTATAAACAAGTCTGGAGGATGTATGTTTGTGTCAGGAGGTTAAGCAGGGGAAAGGAGGGGTTTTTGTTTTGTGGAAAGCCAACATATTAACGTAAAATAGGAACCTACCATACAGATTGATGTATCGAACACAGCTCTCAACCACCGCTGGTATAGACTGGCCGGAGTCCTACCAGGCAGATTGAAAATGATTAATATTGGAGGCACATAAACAGAAAACTATGAATAATAACATATAAGTTATGCTGGCAGGACGTTATAACTAGAAGCTTGAGGCAGCCCCCAAGTCAATTAACTTCAAAAATAATGAAAGAACATTGTTAATCATTCAATGTTTTTATAACCCTTTTTATGAAACCCATGTCTTCAATACATTATAAACCTATATCATAATTCTTTATAACAATAATCAGCATTTAATAATGACCCATAAGGTCATAACATCATAATATATTTTTCCTCCCCAGGCTGAGGAGGTTCAAAATGGACTCCAGGATACTCTGCAACTTCTACAGGTGCACCATAGAGAGTATCCTGACTGGCTGCATCACGGCCTGGTACGGCAGCTGCACCGCCCTCAATCGTAAGGCTTTACAGAGGGTGGTGAAAACTGCACAGAACATCACCAGGACGGAGCTGCCATCCATGGAGGACCTTTACTCCCAGCGGTTCAGGAAGAAAGCCCTCAGGATTATAAAAGACCCCCATCACCCCAGCCACAAACTGTTCTGTCTGCTGCCGTCCGGCAGGCGTTACCGCAGCATCCGGACAAAAACCACCAGATTCAGAGACAGCTTCATCCCGCAGGAAATAAGACTGTTAAACAACTGAACTGCTGAAACAACATCCATAACATTCATCTGCAACTTAGGAATTATTTATCTATTTATTTAATATATCATTCCAATAGCTTGCATAATAGACTATTATTTCACTATTTCACTTTTTTTTAAACTATTTTTCTTTTTGTATTTACTTTTTAATATTTACTTGCACTATATTTTTCTGTTTATCTGTATTATTGTGTTGCACTGTTGGAGAAGCCTGTGACCTAATATTTTCATCGACATAACTACTCTGTAGCTATGTTCGTATGACAAATAAAGAACCTTGGAACATAATACTTCATAATTGCTGCTAGGATCATATTGTAATATAATTATCTTAGTCGTAATGCAATATACTGTTTTTATAATGCTGTATAATGATTCAACACATTTAAGTACTTTAGTAATGTGTTTTAGAAATGGTTTTAAAAAACTAAATGTATGAGTGTGACCCAAAACTCATAAATTATGATATTGGACATCATAAGTAATTTGACATTTTAAGCATTATTATTAATATCTATAGGAAACTATGATTATATTGTGTTATATCGGATTAGAACGCATAACAAAGAAGTATGTTTATAATGCATTACAGACATGGGCGTCATTAAAAAAGTGTTCCCAATGTTGGTTAGCAACTGATGTTAAGTGTGTAGAACAAAAATAAGCAGAGCCAAATTGTGTTAGTATTTCCACCACCATATGCAACTAATACTTAAGTATTATCACAGAATGTTTCTGAAACAAAGTGCGATCGTCCCGCTGTGAGAGTACCTGACTCCTGGCACGGACATTCCTTCTTCCCCTGGGCAGAGAGCAGAAAGGCAGGAACAGAGGAAGAGAGGCAACAAGAACCACAACAGGTTAGTGAGAGAAGCAGACTGTACCAAGAGAGAAAAAGAGGAGGCCTGGCCGAAATTAGCCAAAGCTTCAGTGCCTTGTTGGGTGTGAAACATGGGCACATGGCACGGCACGGCGGGGGGGGGGGGTGTAGGAAGAAGGGAGCTACTTTTTAAGTTGTACTGCTCTTATGTTGTAAATGCACACTCAGTCTTTCCTGCCTGTGTTTGATTGAGCTTTTGAATAGTTGTTTCCATGTGTTTATTTGCATAGCCTGACAGAGTGATGGTGCTGGTACATGGCCAACTGGCATACATTAAGCCATATACATGTCTGGATGCTGGGGAACACAGGAGAAAATATGTAAAAAAGCAGACCCAGCACCAGTGCAATGCTCATTAAATCAAACCACAGAATTAGTTTGATTGGTTTTCACCTCAGCCTGTCTTTCCTGCAGACTGTGGACACAAGGCAAGGAGCAAGAGGAAAGTCAGTGCATGAGTGAGCCAACATTTGGGTGAAAGAGTGGGCAAAAGAAAAGGACCCCCCCCCCCAAAGGACCGCTAGCGAGACAGCTGAGCTCGTGGAGAGACAAAGAGCACAGATGGGCTAATACCTGAATGAAGGCCTCCATATTGCCGTTAAACAGCTTACGGTAAAAAACGGAGCGAGGTCTAGACTTCCGCATTCTCGAGGGTTTGGGGGGAAGAGAGGGGGGCCTGGGGAGATGGTGGTGGGTCACGGTTGGTACAGGGTAAATATGAATGCTAATGCAACTGGTACAGCCATACAAATACAGACAACTTTCTCCAACATGTTTTGGTGTTTTAACCACAGTTATTCTTACATTCATGAACACATTTGATATCAAACTATATTTGAGCTAAATATTCAGCTAAAGCCACCAATCGCTTAGATAAGGTTAGTCGTTTCATCACTTGGTGAAAAAGATCACACGTGGTTCATCCTGCTCGTGATCTTTATGCTTAAGATATGATCTGTAAGTGGAAGCTTTTTGTGATTTAAAATTCACAAGGCGGTACTGATATTCTAATTTTCTCTTGGCAAGAAAGTTAAAAAGAATATTTCCCCAATCGTCAAACTTATTTTTTTTCAAATGACCTTAGAAAGAGCTGCTGTACCACATTTTATTAAAGTCATGGATAATGACTACAGGAAAACGTTTGACAAAAAATGTAATGAGAAAGATTTGACTTTTTAACGGATGTACTTTTGTTTAAAATAGGTAGAATTCAAACACTTGAATTCAAGTAGTCTTGTGCTTGGCTCGTCAATAATTGTTAATTCCCTGCTCAACACCTTGTTTAAAAATAGAAAAGCAGGACATGATTCATCTCACTGGCATTTATATTTTATGTTTTTATCGATTCAATCTGAGAAGAACAAATCAGCCCTGTCTTCTCTGATAACGATCAAACCCTTTGTTTGAAAAAATAAGAGAGAAGTTGAGAACACACTCATATTCCCACACTGTGATCTCATCCAGGGACACAGGAAGCATTTCACACATCATCGCCTACTTTATTTGCACTCTTGTCACTGGACAGCTTACCTTGTTGTCCCATAATCAGCCCTTTCCCCTACAAAGAAAAACAAGAGAGAGAAAGAGACAACATTAGTATACGCTAGTTTTACAATCACAGAAGTTCGCTGTACGGTTGAGTGCTGGCCGACTATGCAAGGCTGGCAGATGGAGACGGAAAGGGGTGTTGATGAGAAACCGGGCATCTATTCAGGCAGGCTCAATGGGGTGAGCGCCATGGCTGCATTTGACTCCCCGCCAGGCAGTAGTCATTCAGCGGTTGCCCTAGAAACGGCACCAGAGCCCCAGAAGGGGATAGCTTGGCTACACGCTCTGCAAAGTGAAAATGTTTCCAGGGGCAACAAGAGTGGGAGGTTTGTGAGAGCTGATCTGTACAGTGTGAAGATTTCATGATATCAGCAACACATTTGTCTCATCGTACGCTGATTAGTCAATTAACAAATGTTTGTTCGCGGATCAGGTCATGTGTGAAGCAGCTTCGACACAATTACATTTTATGTCAAACCCATAGGAGCAGTTTGAATTAGAAACACAATGACATGGAACATTTTCATGCATTCTTCTGGCAGAGGATAAACTGTATAGCAAGGAATATCCTTCAAATACAATAACTAGTCCTAGCTGTTTCTGTGTGTCTACAATGTGCCATTTATTTGACAGCCTGATATTTTTTGGAACTAAAAGAGGACAAAACAGTCAAGCTGTCGAGTGAATGACACCCTCAGTATACCAAAATGTTGTATTGAATTTCTTAAATTACATTTCTTTTGATTTAAAGCAGATGGAAGATTGATGTAGCAACACGTTGACACAACAAGATATACTTCCTTATTTAAACATTTGACTGAATAAAAAAATATTGAAGGCATGACATGTCATAACATTTAAGCACAATCAGTCTGACCAGGAAATCTAGCTGGGTTTTTTGGCCAATAGCCCCGTTTAGGTCTCAAAACTGTCAAGCTGTCAAGGAAATGACTAATTCATTATATTTATAACATAATGTTGTATTCTATTTCCAAAAATATGGAACGAACTCCAGATAAATAACGTAGTAGTGAAATATTACTGACCTATGTGGTTTTATGGTACATTTCTTTACCCCATTATTTTTTAAAGCTTTAATCTCGCCTTATTTAGACAGATAAAGGGTCGGCAACTTATCACTAAAGTTACAATAAAAGATAAACCCCAAACTATTACCACCACTCTCCACTCCGCTAATAAGTCTCACCTTCTCCGAGCGTCTGCTTCAGAAGGTCATGCTTAGCCTGCAGTTTGATGATCAGATTGCTGCCATTCAGGAACTCCTTATATTTCTGTTGATGACATAAAGATAAATAGCCGCAAGGTACATTCTTGTCACATGGTATGTTCTCTATGATGCCGTGCCTTTGTGCCCTTATTTGTCCGAGAACTCACAGTGAAGTAGAAGCCCTCAGTCTCGTGCTGATTGGCTCGTCTCTTCACAATGTTTGCCTTGCTCATGTAGGAGTCAGAGGAAGCCGATTTGACCGACTCAGTGGATTGGCTGTGCGAGAAGGCCTCTGACACATCAAAGTCCTCCACTGTGAGCATGTCCTGAAGGGTCTGCATGGTGGCGTCCAGAGTCTTCCTCACCTGACACACACAGCATGAAACATGTGACTTTAATTCAACAAAGTATGAATTTGCGATTACATTAATTAGATGTGCTGTACGAACAAAAGCAACAGGAATATTATAATTATATATAATGTACATGCTTCAGATACAGTACAGCTGTTCAAAGAAGATGAATATCAGCACAATGTAAACCTTAGATTAGACAACTGCAGGCCCTTTCCACAGAAGTTTGACTGACAGTAATTAGCTACCTAGCATGAGGCTACGTGACATGAAAGATTAACTATGTGAGGCAGACAGGGAGGCAGTGTGCATTTCCATATTCATAACAGACAGGCACTGACATGCATACACACCCAGATGACCTTTAAACAGGCCTGAGTCACCGTGGCCTTGGTGACTCCAGGAGAGCATGCCAGGGAGCATGCTCGCCGCTTAGTGTCAGACTAAAGATGAACATAAATGCAGGGTGACTGCTGAGGACTAGTTGTTTGCTGTTACATGTTAGTGGACAGTGGTAAAGATGAGAGGCTGCCAATCCCGTTTTAAACAACGTAAAGCTAACGAAGGTAACGCTTCGGGTGCTTTAAGTAAGACAAACAGTAATTCACTATAATGATGTCCAATACGGGTTCATACTTGTATCTTGGGTTGGTACTAGAGCATTTTTACGTGCTAAAGTGATAAAAAAAACAAAAAACGTTTTTTTAAAGCTGCATTCGTTTTAACATTCTGTTTTAGTCTCTTTAACTTCCGCTCCCGAAAAGGTAAATCTGATCTGATCTGATTGGACAAGGTCTTCTTTGTCTGCACCCCACTTATAGTATATATATATATATATATAATATATATATATTTAACGAAGTCTTGGTTTAAGGGCTATTTTCTCAAAACAGCTACAGTATGTGCATTTCTCTGTGGATTATCCATTGTGATAGTGTCACAGTGTTCCCAGCTCCTAGACCTGCTTTAAAATAAGACATATAATTATTTTTTAAATATAAAACCTTTAACATGATAGAAATGATATGCCTTATAGAGAAACAGCTTTTCAAATAACTGTGACATTCTCTTTTTGACTGAGAGATGAATATGAGGATTAAACCACTCGGGTATGGTAAATATGAGGCTACCACAATCAGGCAGCTTCCTTAACTTTCAATGTCACACCGTTCATACGAAACGTTCAATTATTTATTACAGGTTTGTAAAAACTATTTTTCAAAGACTTCAAAACATGTCAAGTTTGTGTTAGCAGATATTAAAGAGATCTTAGCAGACGGCTTCCTGTGCGTTTTATTTGATTGAAAGTGGATAAGACATTCATTTCCTGCCAGAATATTTTTGCAATAACCTGGTGATATGCAATGGCCTCTGTTTTTAAATGTCTAAGACTATTATGTGCACACCATGTTACTCTACACTACAGCATACAAGGTTTGTCTTTTAATGTTTCTCACCAACTTTCAAGATCTTCTTGCTTAAACCAATTATCTTTGATATTAACTCCTAGTAAACATCTTTGTGCTTTTGCAGCTGGGGCAAAAGAAGGTTCTTTGTTGTCCAACATCATATTTTTTTCTTCATCTCCAACACCTTGCCAAATTTAAAATTAATATATTTTATATATATAAAAATACAAACTGTGTAAACATTGTTATAACCATAAAGGTTTTCCCCAATGTTTTTTAGTACAAAAGCCCACAAAGCCTACAACTTTCATCATACAATTGTCAGCATTTTACTAAACGAAAAATGTAACATTCAGGGTAAAAGAGCGGATGTGTTATTTCATAATGCCAAAGCAACATATTTAATGCGTTTGGCTATTGTTTAGGACCTCATCTACAAGCTTAATGGATCACAAGATGACGTGTCAAGACCTGGCTAGTCTATCACCCCAGCCTAAAAATGTCCTAGAGGAAATATTTTACTGACTGTATGTCAGTACATATGACTCGGCAGAGAATAACATTATTGTGTTTAGCATGCTTGCAGAAAGCTTGCTTGCAAAGAAACACGGACACTAACTACCTTCAGCCCTCTGACACTTGTGCGCACTCTCACCTCTTCATTTTCTATCCTCAGTGTGGCGAGGCGAGATTGCAGCTGGTGGTAGCGCATCAACAGCTCTGTTTGGACAGGCTGCTGTGCACTCACCTGACACACCTGGGATTAAGAAAGAAAGGAAGTTTACCAAGAGGATTTAACACAGAGAACATCAAACAGGATGAGAGGCACTTTATGTCAAAGACTAAGACCTTCAAAACAAACCATTCTTGTATCTTTTTCCCTAGTGACTCACCTCGTCCCCCATGTGTGGCTGGTAGTCAAAGCGTGCTGGAGGACAGAAAATCTGGCTGTGTGTGTCCATACACTTCAGCTTGTCTCCTCTGTTGTCCATGGCATCTACCGATCCTTCCAGCAAGTCCAGACCTTCGTGGCGTGAAGTCTCCAGACTATACTCCGCGGACAGGTAGGTTCTCAAGGTGCGTGCCAGGCTTGCATGGAAACCTAGGTCGCAGCACTGAGAACAAAAAGTAAACTAATAACTAGGTCTGCCACTATTTTTAAGTTTCATAATTTGTCTGATCTACAAAAAAGAAAAAAAAGAAATCCCAGTTTCTGAATTCCAAGGTGATGTTTTTAGAAAAATCCATCTGCCGTCCAAAACCCAAAGATATTCAGTTTAATAAGATAAATGAAAGAGAAAAGCTGTCTAAATAGCATTTTATTGATTTTTTTAATTAAATTAATTTGAATGGTTAATAGTTTATCAAAATTGTTGGCGATTCTTTTTCTGTCGATCCACTATTTAATAAGTCAACTCATCATTCAAGCACAATCAGTAGTTACAAACAAATCAGAGGCATAGAGCTAACATGAGAACCAAGAAGTAAACAACAAATAACTAGGTCTGCCACTAATTTTAAGTATCATAATTTGTCTGATCAACAATAAAAATCTGAAAACTGTCCATCCCAAATCTCTGAAGTCCATGGTGATGTCTTTAAATGTTTATTTTCTGCCATCCAAAACCCAAAGATATTAAGTTTAAAAAATCTTTCATATGTCTGTATGCAATTTTTGATTTGGTTAATAAATTATCAAAATGTTTCATCAACTCATCATTCAAGCACTATCATTAGCTACAAACCAATCAAAGGCATAGAGCTAACACAAGAAACTCTGTGACTAAAAGGAAGTTCTGCATTTTTGGTTCAGGCAATTACTGATTACTTACATCTATCATGTCCGAGACATCATGGATGTAGTATTTGGCCACCAGGGCATTGGTAGCTGCCAGATTGAGAAGATAGTCGTTCCGGGCCTTTGTGCATTTCAGCTTGTTTTCAGAGTACTTTGCTTGTCTCTGGGGGGGGGGGGAGGAGAGAGAGTCACATTAATGCCAGGATGTAAAATGGATTCCTAATGCACTAAAATAATGGACTACTAAATCAATCTGATTTAATCTTATAAATGCATCTATTACTTTCACAATGTATAGACGGGCGCCTTGGTGCTTTAAATGCATTATCCAATGTCATTTGTGCAAATTGGGAAATTCATTACAAATGCATTTGACCTTAAATACACTACCTGTAAAGTAAAACATATTTTATCATGTATATTACAGTCAACCAAAACAGACCTTCTCTTTCATTTTCTCCATCTTCTTGACGGAGCTCCGGCGCTGTGGACGTTCATCATGACCGTAGCGCAGCAGGCTGGAACCGATGTCGTTGGCCTTGCCGCTGTGCTTCTCTTCCTGTTTCTCCGCCTCCTTCAGCTTGCTCTCAGCACTGATACTCTCAGTATGGTACATGTGGTACGTCTTCATCACCTGTGACAACATACATCTTCTGTCAAACTGTAGTTTGTAACATGGCATCATAGTAAAACAAAGATTGTATACAAAGCAAGGAACCTTTATAGATGATATAGGAATAAACAATGTATGCAGAACCACATACTGACACTTCATATTGATATGTTACTGTTGTAATGATGCAGATTTGCTTCATTTTGTCAGAGCTCATTTATAGCAAAACACTGTATTCGTTCCCTTAATGGCAGTTCTAAGCGAGCTGGTTAGCAAAAAATAAAAAAATAATTCACACACAAACAATAGGAACACTAAAAATATTTTACTTTAAATATTAAAGGGGAAAGGCAAAAGTTTTAAAAGTAGTGGCTGATCCATAGTGCCAAATGTGTCCAACATCAGGAAGGGACATTGTGTAGAAGTGCAATGGCCTTTGGAACAAAGCCACTTTTCCTTTGCCAATGCAGTTCAAATTATGCAGGCATATTAAATAGTTACAAAATAATAATAATAATAATACAGATTGAATGCTATTAATTCTTTGGCCACATAACTATGACTAATTGTTTCCAATGATACGTGTGAAATACAAATGAACTTATGTTACCTAAGAATTTTCTTTTTTTTTAGTAAATTCAAAAATGTGGGAGTAACACTTACTCATTCTAATCATGTGTGTGTCGATTTGCATTTTGCGATTACATTTTCCAACTGAGCTCAAGGTGGTGTGCTGGGTGTGTCTGCCAATGTTTACCTTTTTTTTCTCTGAACCAGATCATTGTAGAAGTTAAAAAAGGTGCTCGCGATGTAGAGCTAGTCAAACTGTGTGTTGCACTACAACAGCGCTATCACTGCACCAAAGACAATCCACACTCACATTTGTCATGAGTGTCACGAAAAAACCATTAATGTCTTATGCTGGGGCTGAATGTCTGAAATAAGCATTATACTAAACAAAATAAATAAATTATGAAAATGGTTGAAGGTAGTCGACTAATAGTTTCAACTCTAGGTGTTATCATGTTATCTTTAACTAGTAGTATCAACATTTCAATGTAACAACATCTGCTCCTCTATCACTCCCTCTCAAGTTGGTTTCCTAGCAACCCTGACTGAAGCAGACATGCAGAGGACAGCGTGATCGATCAGCAGGGAAGAAGGATTTCACAAAGTGACAGTGACCAACTGTCCCTGCTATCCATGAAACAAGAAAGTACTGATTTCCACAAAAACCCAGCAGCAGATCAATAGCAGAGACCAGCAGGCTGACAAAGATGGATCCACCCACTGCCTGACTTTACATTCACTCATAACTGATATTACTAACAAAGTGAAGTTAATTTAAAGGGATAGTGGAAATCCGCGAATTTGGGGTTTAACTTATGTATTTTTATTAAAAATAAGCATAATAAACAATTTTTTTTAATTTCATGCGCCTAGTTTCATTTTATTTTCAATTTTACTGCGCCCTCTCAATGAAACGAAATACTTCGGGAATCGTCGGGAATCTTCGGGTGATGACTAGAGCATAGGAAGACGGGCACAAACAATGGCGGACATTCAATAGCATTTGCATGTGAATAGCCGACCTTTATTATGGTACCGAGTATATTGCCATAAATATGATGATTGATTATCATTAAAAAATTCTACGTGACACAACGACATTGGATTAACCTTGAGATGCGTTTTTATTCCGTTGAACACAACTTTTGATCACAAATCAAAAAAGGTAAGACGTAATTATTGTAATATTTTTGGAACCGGATGTTGTTTACTTTCTCTTTTCTGGCTGATAGCTCCAGGAATTCGAGGTCTTACAGTGATGACATTACATGTGTGGAATCTGTGGAGTCTCAGCTTTAAATCGTATATCTTGTTTGTGCAGTTAAGATAGTAATAAGGGCATTTCTACCGTGTGTTGTGTGTAAAAAAGCGTTAGCATTAGTTAGCATTGTTTCGCTCAATGCTAATTCAAAGGCTTGGTATTACTCTTGTGTTTTTTCTAGCTAACAATTGTTCTTATTGTCAGTTAGCGGAGTTTCTTACCTTTAAAAGGGTATGAAACATTAATAGTTTCATAAATGTTAAGAAGCCCTGAGACATGTGAGAGAGAAAAAAACTGTGGGAGGGGTCCACTGGGGGGACCTTCGGGCTTAACTGGTTAACAATGATTAATATTTGTAAAGGCTACAGGTGATCTTAAGATGCGTGAGCTATGCTTAGGGACCTACCAGTCAAGATTATTTGTGCGTAGGGGTGCATCATCTGGCGCCTGGTCCTGGTCATCCTCGCCATTGCCCATGCCGTGAACCATCACCTCGGACTCGGGCTCGAACAAATAAGGACGTAATGGTCCATCGTCTGGCTCAATATTGTCACCATCGTCGCTTACTGAACCGGATTCAGATTCAGTTCCTAAAACGACATTTTCGTAGGAAAGCCGAGAGGATGTTTCTGACTCGCTATCATCACTGGATACCTCGTACAATCCTTCTTCTTTGTCTGGTATATTTGCCCTTCCACGTTCATTCTGCATAGACGCCATGGTTTGTTATCGTATCGTCTTCCTGAGTTTTCGTCACTTCCGGTTTGGCTGAGTCGAACATTTCGTTTCTAAAAAACTTCGGGGAAGCTGCAATAAAGTGCTTCTAACATGCGTAAGGCAATTATTATATTTTTTTAATCAGGTGTGATTGTTTTGGTACGTAATTATGCTTGTATATAAGTTAAAACGAAACTATTTGAGGTTCCATTTCCAATATCCCTTTAAGTTATTTAACTTTATCTAACCAAAACCTTAACAGGCTGCCGCAATTCCTCATGCTGTGCTCGGGCTGCAGACAGGCATTTAATAATGCATGAACCAGAGAAAGGAAAAATCAATATCAGTAAAGCAGGAAAGTGCTGTATAATGTTACAAGTGAGAATATTTCATGGTGGTGATCATGTGGTGTTTTCCTTGGAGCAAATGAGCCATTTGCTGTACATAACCAACAATACTTTTTAAATGAGTTAGACTACCGGTCATTAACTCCTGAAATTGCCATTTAACATTGTCCTATATTCTGCAATCAAATATACTAGTACTACAACAGCTAAGCAGCTTTCCGTTTTTCTTCATTTCAAACAAAATCAAAATCACTATGGAGACTGTCTAACATTGATACAATTATAGTTATATTATAAGATAAGATAGAACTCTATTGAACCCAAAAATTGAAATGTTTGATAGGTAACAATCAATTTGACAGAACGATAGTAAATGTATCTAAAGTAAATGACCTTGCTTAAAGCTTCCCAAAGTTTCTTAAATGTCCATGATTGATCTCTTAAACATTTTACGAGGTAAAAACATATTTAGTCTGGTTATTTTACCCCTATATTCAGTTTGAGGCAGACTTTAAATTAGCTCAGTCATTTTAATGATGTTTTAAAAATCATACAAATAATACTAACTGATTATCTTTGCATATTCTCTGTTGAACAATAACTAATGATCATGGTATCACTGAACAACTAGACCCAGAAGGAAGCACTGTGGTGTTTGCAGCACCCTGTCCCTCAGCCAGCAGATGATATCACTGCATCACTTCATTCTCCTCATCAGCACTAAACACAGCTGTTGTCTATCTTCACCAGCATGTTTAATGACTTCTGTAGACATGTTTCCACACAGGGTGTCTACTGTATATCTAGTGTACAGTTCAAAATAAAACAATAGACAGAGTGACAAACCCCAAACAGATGTGTGTGATTACATGTAACATTAGCTGAAACTATTACAGCAGCTCATGTTTGCTGTGAGAAAAGTGAACCTCTGCAGCACATACTGCTGAGTCGATGCCAGGGGCAAGAACGCTTTCTCCTTCAACTGATGTAGAAATTCACAGTAAGAGGAAGAATGCAAATTGTCTTCTTTCACGACCTCAGGAGATAGAACAAATGGCCTGTACAAGCTGCAGTGCTGATAAAGCATATCTGCCGTGTGCAGTGTCATGCCAGATGCTTCACAGGTTACAGGTTCTGCTCTGAAAACAACTCAGATGGACCATACACAGACTAACAAAGGGGAAAGGCAAAACTGGCAGGTTGCTGTAAAAAAAGTGATGCTAGTAGGGACAATAATAGTTGTTCAACTCACCGTGTAGAGCTCATTGGTGACCTTCACTAACTCTTCATGCATCTGCACCCCGATGTCTTTGCTCTGTAAGAAAAATAAAGAACAGGTGATAGGTCGAGAGGCACATTTTAAGGACAGATGAATGCAAGTATTCAATCATTTAACACTAGAACTGGGTTATTTAATAGATTTGCCATCCCACAAGTGAAACACGTAAAGGCTGTTCCAGTTATATTTTGTATGAGCACGCATTGAAATTCTGTCATTACTCTGAACCAGAAAATATCTAATACAATGCCAAAAGTGCACATTCACACAAAAATAGAACAGTGCAGTGACTGCAGAACATTTCCCAAGGAGTTGTGTCACAGTTTCAGCTCAGTTACAGCGTCTAAGCGCCTATGATGAATTGGACGTGTCCTGTGACACGGCTTATAGCCCGAGAGGAGGAATGGGGCCAGCAGAGAGTGAGTCTGGAAATCCTGTTGAGGATATATAGAAACGCTTGGCACAATAAATTACGGTTATTTTTTCCTCCATTATAGGTAGTTCTAGTTCAAGTGTTCATTTTTTCTTAATGTTTATAATAAATATGTATTTAATTAGTAATTTGATGCAATTAAAAGGGGGTGTGGCATCATTCATGATGCTTCTCTAGACGCTGAGCCGGTAGAGTATGAAGAGTAGATACTTTGATAGGAGATGTGACTTTTTCAATAGTCAATCATTTTTAATAACCGGGACTGTCTGTTTGCTATATATTGTATACAGTTTAGACAGTATTTACACAATAACTGATGATAATTGCTAGCAAACTTAGCAACATTTACATTAAGGGTAAGGTTAGCCAGCGGTGATGGACTGTTGTGTGTGTTCATATCTGTGTCAGCAGACATTTCTGAAACACAAATTCATGTAACAGGATATGGTAAGTTGTTGTGTCTTTCTGTCCAAGCAGCTAATGTGATACTAACGTAACAGCTAGATGAGACTCGCTAAATAGCTGTGATCAACCTGCACATACTCTGGCTCCAAATGATGTCTAAAGCATTATTCTATCCACGATAAGGAAGCTGCCATCTCACTGTTGTGTAGTGGATAGAAGTAGAGATACATAGTCGTCCATCTACAGTGGAAATTACATCTACATTTTCACATGTGGCAAGAATTAAATGATAGAACATTCAGTAAATCTAAACTTTGACTCAACAAACGGCAGAGTAGATTCATTCCGGATGTGTGATGCATAAGCAGTGAGACGGCACTGCAGCTGAACCAGGATGTCACAGCATAACAGGATTATTGTTTTGAAGAACTTTGTTACAATTTAAGCTAACTTCTTGCGAAGGGAGACAGTTTTTCTGCAGGGAGCCATTAGTCCGCTTTTTTTTGCTGGCCGCAAGCCATCCCAGTCTCATAAATGTTCTCATAGTGACAGTGCAGAGCCCCCTGGAGGGCAATATTTACTGTAGAGTCCTGACTCTGTCAAACGCTACTGATCTAAGATCCCCATAGCAGATTGTTCATCATCACCCCTGAACTGAGGACCATTCATTAGATACAAATGCCTTACGAGTTGTGAAAACAGCTTGTAACACAAATGTATTCTATGTCTTTAACATAAGAAAAAACCCATTTTGTTTTGTTGATGCTATAAACCAAGGATATCATCGGAAGAGATAAAGATTTTAGAGAGGTTTTCCATCCTGTATCCCTCAAAACCATAACCCCACAGATTGGCGCATTGAGAACTATATACTGTATATGACTGAGTGGGAGAATTGGCTTATGAGTTGTAAAGAGCGTCGAAAAGGTTAGTAATCGTGAGCAATCTGAGCATGATATTTATGAAAGACAACACACATGATGAATGGAGGAGGTCAAATTAAGATGTGAACTGGAAGCACACCAACCATGCTAAGCTAACACATGGTAGCCAGGGCCTAATGTAAGCCTGTGGTGACATTTCAGGTTGTTAAAACTGCAGTGTAAGAATATTCAACTTAACTGCCATTATATGAAACAGGACAGTAAAAAGAGGGGGATGGGGGTCTTGCATGCAAACGATTTAGTGTAACTGGCTATGACACAGTAAAGCTAGTCACATGAGTCAGACTTATCTTAGATTTGTCCCCTGAAGGAAAATGCTGTATGAAAACAATGCAGCACAAGATATACTGTAGAGCCTTATACATTTCCCCATATTTTTACATATTTGTGTTGGTGTTGCGTCAAGTTCCCAGCTGTGGGCATCATTCATGTGTTCTGAGATAAGTCCTATGAATGTGTGAGTTAGTAACAGTCAGGGTTACATGCAGGCCCTCAGACATTTCATTCAGATTTTGACCTTTTTGAAGAGTCTGATGACATCCTCGCCCACGTGTGCCAGACGGACAATGACGTTGTTGTTGTAGATGTCGCTGAGAGTGGCGTGGTCCCTGCTCTCCCGTCTGGTCTGTTCCAGGACCAAATACCAGCAGTTCACAGTAGAAAGAAGATTCTGGTCTTTTCTGAAACAGCCAAGGAAACACTTCAAAGATTAAAACATTTGTCTGTCTCAATAACACATTTCTACAAAGGTGCCTAACATACACTTATACAGCTGCAATTACCATACAGTATATTGTCCATGAGTAAGAAACGTTTTTTTTAAGAATACCAACTGTTGCGCAACTAGTCCCCCTCTTTTAATCAGGCCTTTTTTTCTGTGTGCTTCAACGTAAAACAGAAAGAAGACCACCCAACGGGCCGCACAGTTCTTATATTTGATCTAATGGTACCAGCTCTGGGGACTTTACCCGATCGAGAGGTCAGTACACATGAAGCAAAGAATCAGCATTGATGGGTGCAACACCCACACACACGCCTGCCACACACACACACACACACACACACACACACACACACCTTGCTCAAGGGAGCATGTGATTTATATTATCTTTACATCGAAGGGCTGCTTGTCTTCATCTTTTGTCTTAACCCTCCGGTATCATTCGATTGGACTACGCAAATTAGTCATTCGGGACAAAAATGTCCACTGCAAAAGACTTTGATAAAAACATTATATTAAAAGGTTTTTTTCACAACTTTTTTGGGTTCAATCTTTAAAGCCACTTCAGCCCTAATAGAAAATGTAATTATTTCACGATTTTAACCCTTTAAATGCCATTTTGAATACCTTAAACCGCTGTTGTCTTTCATGATAAAAACAGAGAAAATAGCCTTGTTACAAAAAAATCAGGCCATTTGCACCAACACATACAAAGTTATTGCAAAATGAAATGTGAAAAATGACCCATATGGACAAAAACGTCCACAGTGATACCGGAGGGTTAAGACAGCTTTCAACAATTGTTAATACAATGCTGCATACTTTTTTGTATACAGCCTGCTTAAAAAGGTGTGTGTGAAGGCATTTTGCTCTGGGCATATAGCTGTTTCATGCCGAGTAAAATTCTGATCTAACTTTATTTCACCTTTAGTATCTGTTGAAAGGAAATTATGATTTTCCCCCTTTGCATGTCTTTGTTAACAGGGAAGAGGATACTCAAAATGAAGTTCACTCACTGATGGGCATCTGTGCTGATTTGCACCCACAGAAGTTTCATCATATCACAAAACAGTCAGCAGCTATAGATGAGTGATGATGCGTTTTTCTTTGAAGATCTAAGACGTTTTAGAGAAGTTCATTTAAAAAGAAAAAAAAACATATTTTCATACTAAAAACCATCAGATTGCTTGTTATTTGGAAATCTAACCGCTTTTTCTTATTTTGACAAGAAACTGAGGCACACACTAACTGAGCTACACCAGTGTCTGACCAGTCTAAACTCAGGCAGCAAACTCAAAGAAGATGTACTTTAGCTTATGAGTGAGATGGTGATGTGATGTGAATGGTTAGTGGATGCAGGTTACACAGTCCTAAGGCTAAACACATCAAAAGATAATATGTGTGTAATCAACACAACATAATTTATACATTAAAACGAAGAGGTTGCAGAATATGCAAACTACAGACAGATGACCAATGGATTCTTGAATTAGTTAAAAAATACTTTTTTGATGAATAATTGCCAGTAAAATCATATGGTCGACAATACGTCTTAAAAACTAAATGCAACAGTATCACAAGTTCTAGAAAGCAATGGCTAATAAGTATTCCTACAGTTATTATTTTTCTCAGACTGTACCTTGAGTCAGATACGCAGCAGTTATTTTTGTCTCATCTCAGTGTTGAAGAAAACTTGTTTTCTCTCAACTGTCAAAAAACGTTGATCATTTGAAACTTGAAGAGGTTTATTCATGGATTCATTTTCTTTTTGAAGTGAAATATGAGTTATTTCCTGTCATGTAGAAGCTCACACAGATTCAGCTATGCTAGCTGCATTTTAACAAAGGGCCACATTGTAGCTACCATCATGTGCCCAAGGCAGTGCCAACATGTCATCAGAAACTGGCCTAATACCAACATCTGTTGAGTTGCACTTGTGCTTTAACAAGTTTATTTGATATGTTTCAGAAATTACAATCACCTCCTAATGCTTATGGTTGACTTTCCAGTTTATGTCTCTATCCTGCTTAACAGATAGCAGACATTTGAAAAGTTCTGTTATTATGGTGATGCTAAAGGTAATCCAGACTGCTGGGCATCAGAAATGGTGTTCCTTTCATCCTTTACCACTTTGATAATAATAAAACATGAACAAGCTAGCTATCCCTATTGGCCTCCTTTCACGCAGGGAGCGTGTTTGATCCTGGACACTGGATGCCAGGAACCTGCTGTACATCTTTGACTGTTGCCTGCTCTTGAATAAGGATGAGTCTGTGGTATTCAGGACACAAAGGAAGTGAAACAGAACTGCTCATGGAAGATGATGGAAGAACTTTTTTTTACCTGAAAGCCTACATAAGGTACAACAATACCCATTTCAATCTCTGCAGCATAAACTGGCACCATCAAGCTGAACTATAGTGAACTTTTGCATTAATGGACTATGTTGACTCGTAAAACATGTTCTCTTATAATCACATTTATGTTGCAGCCACTCTATTACAGGCAGCTTTCAAAATGTTCCTTGACAATCTCTTGCCAGCCGATTTATTAGCCCTGCTATAAAGAAATTAAAATCTGAACGATAAGAAAGAAGGGCACTGAGGTTTTGCAATTTAATTTTGTTTTAATTAAAAGGAGAGTGCAGAGCCAGAAGACTGCGTGGGATTATTAATGATAGAGAGTCCACTGTAGACAGAGTGAATCTAGCCTTAGACAGACAGATACAGTGATGACCATTTCATGTGATGGGGGAGAAACTGGGACAGCATGGTGTAGACAGAGAGAAGTCATGCAATGGGAGTCTCTTGCAGGGGTCTCCCTTCGAGGGAATGCTCCATTTATCAATGTCCCATTCAGGGTTTCCGTTAGCCGGTAATTACCGGTTTTTAGCTGGTAAAATTTATTAAAAACCGGTAAATTCAAAACCTGCCGGTTGCTCTATATAAAGAACGATCAGGAGAGCTGGATCTGATCGATATGGACATAAACGCGAGTGAAGTATAACCGGACACGCGAGAGAGAGATCAGATCAGCTGCTGAGTCAGACCGAGACACGCAGCTCTGCATAATCACCTGAAGCCCCGCCCTCTGTTTAGCGAGCTGCAGGAGCTGCATGAGAAACTGACGGGCTGTCAGGAGAGAGGGAGGGAGAGGGGAAAAGAGAGCATCCGTTTCTCCCGTGTTATTATTCAAAGTTAATGTAAACTTTTGAATAATGTACGTTATCTAGGCTACTACAAGTAGTTTGTTTGAATGTAATAATTATGTTGTTTGTTGTTGGTGGAATCATTTATTGAAAAATGGATCTGAATTGTTCGATCTGTTACGATTATAGACTGAAGCAATATAAAAATGAGCCCCGTGAACTGAGTTTTAAACTGAAGCATATCTGCTCATAGTCCGGTAATTACCTGCTAACGGAAACTCTGCTACACAACTCTTACTATTATTATTGAAACGTGACCGGTAAGTTTCAAATTTGTCCGGTAAAATAAATTCTGCCCGGACATTTGACCGGCGAGAAAAAATCCTAGCGGAAACCCTGGTCCCATTGATGGGAGCGCTCCACCACGATTACTCTTTATGTCCAATTGACCGGAGAGACTGAAAGAGGATGGAGAAGGCTCTTCTGAATAAACCAACGTGTTGTTACGCATGACTGCCACAGCCAGGTCACATCATAGGGTGTGCAACTGCCGACGTATCAATTGTACCATCCTTAGTGCTTAGTGCTTTGTAAGGTAAGTTCAGGCCTCTCCTAAGGCAAGAACTTAAGATTTCTTAAGATTTCCTGCACTGCTAATTAAATACAAAAGCAGATTATTCAAATAGATTTTAATTTCACAAATGAATCTTGAATCAACATCTATTTATTACCTTTTTAAGGTTTAAACCTTATTTGGCAGGCTTGATTGGACAATTTTCAAGGTGAAGAGCAAACAATAACATTCAAAATGTTCATTGAATGTACCCTAATTTATACATGTTAATTCTGATTATGAATTCCCTTATTTATGCCCACTGATTCGAATCAACCACACGGCTATGGGCTGTAGGATTATTATCTGAAAGTCACAGTGAGCTGCAGGCTGGTCAGAGCATCTAAACAGCCTCACCATGCTGTAGTAGGGTTTGTTCATTTCATGACCACAGCTCTCCCTTACACAATCTATTTAGGTATATCTTCAGTGGCGGCCGGCCCATAGGGGCGCTAGGGGCGCCGCCCACCCTCTTCCCACATGTTTGATTGTCATTAAAAATAAAAAATATATTTAAAAAGAAAACAATATTTTTTATTTTTAATGAACAAGGTAAATATTATATAATTGGTATCAGTAAAATGTATAATCTACAATAAAATCTCGAGTCAGCGCCCTGGCCTGTGTGTCTGTGAGTTGTTTGGACTTGTATCCAAGGTGACGCTACAGTAGTTGTCTGCAGGTGGAGACTACGGTGCTAGTGGATCGCCAGAGCTGTAGATTAACATTTACATGCTTATTGTAGTTGTAAGGCAATGCCTGTAGCACCATGGAGCATATGTGTGGGCTGGACCTGTATTTTACAGGAAAGGAGTGAGCAGAGGGTCGAGCTGTCGATTCTTGTTCAGTTTTCATCTTCCTCACCCTCTCAAAATTTGAATTGCGCGCGCTGCTAAAGAGACGCTTTACCATGGAAACCAAACAATGGTGTAGCTGTATTAAAGTCCGAGTGGAAACAGTTGTGAGTAAATCTGATTTTGTCAGAAATCGGGAGAAATATGACCCCGGGAGGAAACCGGGGAGAGGGCAATGAAATCGGGAGTCTCCCGCGAAAATCGGGAGCGTTGACAAGACTGACTGACTGACTGACTGACTCACTCTCTCTCTCTCTCTCTCTCACTCACACACACACACACGATTTTAAATGGGAATTACATCATTTGAGTGTTCCCAAAGCACCAGTGTTCTGCAGTTTGTGTGGGCCTACTGTACTGTTGCACAGTTTTGGAAGATTCATAGCTAACCACACTGAAGATTATGGATTATCTCATATTTGTAAACCTCAATTTCCCCCCCCCCCCCCCCCCCCCCCCCCCCCCCCCCCCCTCTAACATCACCAGATAATTTAAGGGGTCATTTCTCAAAAATGTCTTCTGGGGGAGGATCCCCCCGGACCGCCTTAGTATGGTTTGGTCCCTATTTCCATAGCCCCACCAAAAACATTTTCCACCAGCCGCCACTGTATATCTTAGTAAACAAGCCCATTATGTTGCTTTTGTGAGACTCCTAACTGAAGCACTAATTAGTTTTCTGTGTCCATTGAAAAAAGTATTTGGGTAGCAGTCTAGCGTGGAGTGTGAGAATGGAAATGAAATGACAGCCACAGAGGAAAAACGGGGGGGTGGATAAAGAGTCTGACCTAGTTGGGAGGAACACAGCAGCCTAAGGCCACAAGCTTCCTTGGCCCTGGCTCCATTTCAGGTCATTTCTTCTGCTTTTATCCCTCCTCTCCTTTTCGTTGCTTATCCCTCCTCTGCCTTTCTTTTTATTTATTTCTCTCAGTGCCGTGCCAGTGATCCGTGACAAATATGTAAACATTATTAATCGGCCAAACACATTTGATACAGACATTCCAGTACTTAGCAGACTCACTTAAAGTGATGGTGCTCTCTTGAGGTGCGGATCTTGGCAGAGTAGCGCTCGGCCAGTTTGTCCAAGCCTCTGGAGTACTCAAGCTGGAGTTCGGCCTTTCGGCGGAAGAAATCCTGCAGGTCCTGGAGCAGCTGCAGCCGGGACTCAGACTGCTGCTCCAGACAGCGGAACTGCTCCACCAGCTGGTTACGGATCTCTGCATATCAAAGAGGGAGAGACCACCTTCAGAATTAATAAAGCCTCTAGGGGAGAGCGCTCACATGTGGGGCTTCACGTCCCCCTGCCAAACAGAGCTGCAGGTCAGCATTTAACCCTAAGTTCTTGTAGTAAATATAAATGTGTCAGGATACAGTCAAGCACAGGCACTAATAAAATAACAAAGTCATCATAATTGGATAAACTGGGTGTCAGAGTTAATTTTTACCCTGCATGTGCGTGTAGTGGGAGGGAGTGGGGGGTGTCTAAATGCTGGGGAAGCACACGTGCATTATGTGATGCATGTCTGGTGATTGCAGCAGACAGCATGGAAAATAAAAAATAGGTCAGCTTCTCAAAATGCATTGTGCTGAGCGAGCCTTTAGAGAAAATTGTCTTGAAAAAACAAATTGCGGGCATTCTTTTGATTACATGAACACTGTGGTTTCTCTCAGTGAGTTTTGGAAAATCACTGCTCCTAATCATAGTCTGAGGATAAGCCAAACATGTATGGTCTATATTTTAAAACATTGTTGAAATGTAATTTAAGAATATGTTTTATTTTATTGTTGTAACAATATTTAACTTAGGAAAATAGAGTGTTTCCTGTTTTTATTGTTCAAGTTGAAGTTTGTACCGATACTGTGCCAAATGTTTCACTGTTGAAGCATTCGTGGTAGTAATATAGTTTAATTTAAGATTTTCATTAATGACTAAGAATAGAAATCTACAGACTCCCCGTTCGGCAGCTTGTGCAGGTAGATGGCAGTTAATAGACCTCTAGGATATCAGGGGATAAACAAAAACGTAAACGTAAGTCCCGTCTCTTTTACAGTCTTCCATTAACATTAACAAGATACACAAATAATATTTTATTTCGTCCATATACTGCTTTTGCAAGGCTGTCATAAATCCAGTGGCTAAAAGGCTTGTGAATGTGTGGATGCAGACAAACCATAAATCTTACGAGAGCCTATGGCTGAGTGATCACTATAACGATATTGATATGGATATTCTTCTAAATCTCTATTTATATCCCTTGTGTAGTGGAAGCTACTGTGAAAGTATAGCACTGCAAGCTAGCATGCAACTAACTATAGATAAATAACAAAACATAATTAAAAAAAGTTATGCCAGCAAAGAAGGCCAACCAATTTATCTAAATTGCCTAATTATCTTTCTTAAACCACAAAATGAACATGTAGTGTAACATCAGACTTGGACATTGAACTCTTAATATTTCACTAAATTTTTTAAATCATCAACTTGGAGGTCAGACATTTGCAGCATAGTTTAAGTGAGTTGTTTTTATGAATTTTTACTCTGTAAAGTGTCTTTGAGTTTCAAGAAAAACACATTATTATTATTATTAGAGACCTAGCACACACAGCCTGGGGGGAGGACTTTACTCTTTTAAAGATAAGAAACCATTGAGTATTATTAAGATAGCTGAAGATTTTATTAAGATAGGCTGTTCCAACCTTGCACATGATTGCTGTACAATGATAGAAACTGTGAAGAATATCAATGGAAAAGATGGCCCAGCAGAAGAAAACCTATTAGTTCAGTTCCAAATGTTTTGTCTGAATCTACAATAAAAAAGATTTAGAATAAAGCCTACAAAATCTTCTGCGAGACCCAATACATGAATGAAAGAGCTAGCAAGACAGAGTAAATATGTAGTCCCTTGCTGTTAGGAGATGTACCCCTCGTGGTCCCCATAGTTGCCCAGTTGCCTGGTTACATGCCTCTGGAGGAATCCCAATGAGAGCAGGCCAGTTCCCTGTTCTGACAGTCGCAGTCAGGCTGTTTAGCATAATGGCCAAGGACAAGGGCAACTTTCTCTGCCTTGAAATACTCAATAAAAAGCCTGTGCTGATAAACCAAGCAGTAATCAAGTTTAAAATAGAAATAAAAGTCACTGCAATGTACTCCTGCGCTGAATTAGAGCCCTGAACATCATCATTTGTTGTTGGCCTGTGTGACTTTAATCACTCTTAATGAAATGGTTGCATTGTTAAAGAATGAACAGAGAAAATAAAGAGCAAATATAAATGGATTTAACCACAGCATTTTACCAGCAAGACATTAAATACACTCGTGATATTTGCATTCGCTCTCCTGTGAGCATGTTATTTTTAGAACCTAAACTGCTACTAGGGACTACTCTGCAATACATTCAATGAATGATTCAAGCCTTTGCAGAGCAATGCATAATTACGAGGAAGCCGGCGAGGAGTCCATGTGAATAAACCAAGGAATAAGCCTCAAAACCTAAATTCTGGGATTATTTTCTTTATTTGTATTGATGACATAATATACAATGTTGTATGCTAGACCAATATATCTGCTGCCTATGAACATGTAAAATAAAACACCCTAAGACTTTAGGGGGAACTTCCTTAATAAGACCTGTTTGTTATATGTGTGACTTTAACAAGCACTTAAAGCATTAATTAATACTCAGTCAAGGATAACATTGAGGAAAATTCTTATTCTGGTCATAATTGAGAATTTACATTAACACTCACACAATCATGTTGTAGACTTGTAGTTTGAAAACTAGAATAATGAGACATAATTTCCCTCGGCTGAAACATTATCCCCTCCACCCACATTGTTTAGTCATGTCTGAAGGTTTGTGTCTTTAAAAATAAAAACTACCTGCCTATGCTCAGTTTTTATGGAGGCTCACCACTTCCTTTAATCTGCACATTCAAAAGGAGAAAAAACATCCGCTCACCAAGTTCAAACACTGCATGTCTAGATGCTACATGGATCTTTGACAGATAATGCCATGAAATAGGGGGAAGCTATCGGTCACGTTTGCCTTGCAGGGTTACCAGCTCCTGTACTGCGGCAGCATAGAGCCCCAAATATCACATTCTTGTCACCACGGTAGCTCAAATTTAGCACAGTTTTTGCAATGGCCAGCAGCAGTCTCCGGGGCTGTGTCTGCAGTTAGCCATGCGTGGCTAGTCACATGCTTAACCCAGACTGACACGTTGACATAATTTGGTACAAATCAAGGCTGTGTTCTGTGAACACTTGTCTTCCGGATGCAGTAATGGCTATGGTATGCATTTACAGTTTATTTGCTTCACATTTCTTCCCCTCTCTCTCTTTCTCTCTTTCTCTCTCACATATCTATAACAAGGAAATGCATAGCGATTTGTGCAACCACAGGACAGGAAAATCTAGGACGTACTGAGCAGAATTCTAAGTGATTTTCTCTTTATATCTTCAACTGAGGGTATGTACCTGTCATCATAGCAACAGTGTTACGAAGACACTGGAAACACAGATATTGTTTCACTGTCGCAACACTGACATTTCAAGACAGTATCAGTCTGAGCATTCTTTCATTATGATGAATACACACACAGAGGGCTGTGTCTGCATGTTTCTCCAGGAATGCATCTCTGTACAGTGGTGGCAGGAGGAGTGAGATGCTACTTTGTGACAGTCAGATTGTCACCAAGCTTGTATGATCATATCAAATCTCTAAAACAACAATATAGCGATTGTAACAGTCCTATTTTCATTATTTTATAAGAATTTAAGGACAGATATCTTTGAAAAATGTATGTTACACAACTCCTGCATTGCCACATGTTACCTTAGCAACAGCAAATTTGACAACAAACGGTTTACAAAATACCCTATTAGAGCAATTTGTGCATTAGACTAAAACGGCTGGGCCACAAACAGATCAAATGGCATTAGAGATAGTGTGGCCTACAGCTGGAAGTACAGTATGCTGCATGATGAAGGGCATCCCCCTCATTCTCTTGTTTTGGTTTTGGAATAAGCAGGGGCGTTAGAGATACTTCAGGCCGGTCAACTACACTCCTTAGAGGGAAACATATATGTTTAACTACAACACTGTAAAGCAAATCTGCATGTAGTGCGATTCAGGAATGCAAATAATGTTTTGGTCATAAACAAGGAAAAGACTATGACTCAAATGACTACGTGATGGCGATGAGGATAACACTTTTGTACAAAGTATGAATGACTATTTCGACATCAATAGATCCGGTAAGACAAGTGACAGATGTCACAACTACAGGCCCAGACCTGTAAAGCTTAAAGCACACCATCACACAAACAATCGTTGTTCAAATGTGACAGGGACCCTGCAGTTTGCTGAATTGTGATATGTCGAAAAAAATACCCCAAAATGCATTATGATTGCGCCTGATTGAACTACCATGCAGTGAGCAACTCAGCATTATTGGAGGCCAGTGTCAGTGTCAGAGTAAAGCCCCCACAGCTCCAAAATGATTCAAGCCCAGTTTGCAAATGAGCTTAAGATGTCAGCTTGAAAGCTTTTTCTGAAACTGAGACGAGAGACGGAGCTGTGATGGCTCTCTCAAAGCTTGAGTGGAGACCAGTGAGTGAGTGAGTGAGTGAGTGAGTGAGTGAGTGAGTGAGTGAGAGAGAGATTGTGTGTGTCTGAAAGAGTGAGAGTGAAGATGTCAAACAAATAAACAGACAAAGAGAATGGCTGGAAGAAAGTAAACCACACCTCTGTCTGCAAAATGCTAATCATTCCAGACACATGCTTACAAGGTTGGGTCATTTCTGCTAGATCATTTAGATATATATATATATATATATATTTAGATGTATATGTGTATATATATATATATATATATATATATATAATATATATATCGATAGATAGATAGATAGATTGATTCACACACCATGAGTTCACAGTGGCACCTTCAACTTGAACTCAACTTTGTAGGTTGGGTGTTTTAGATTAGTGTGATCCTGATTTTAAACCAAAAGGTCTGAGAAGATGCTGATATTGCAACCTGTGACTATGTACTGTGTAGGGATAATCCATGTTAGCCTGTTTTGTAGTTAGTTATCCTGGTTTAAATGGTATCTTATTATCACAGAAAGCTTATGCTCTACGCGCCACTGTACTGAAACCTGCTGAGCAAAACCACAATTGTGCAAAGGTGATGCACAAAAGTTCACACTGCATGAAGTTGTGACTAAGAAGACAACACACCTACATTATATAATGTACATCCTGCACAGTCTGTTCCAAAATAGTGTTACTGTTCTAACACTCTTCTCTCTCTGGCTGGTTCATCCAGTCACATATTTAGATGCAGACAGTAAAATCCTTTCATGGTTCATAATTCATACAGACAGCATACATTATTTATGGACTTCATGAACTGTTTGCTGTGTGATCTTCCCTAGCATTCCCTTTTCATCTGATACAATTACACATTGTCATGTCATCGAAGTACTACACTTTATTGTCTTTTTAAATGCGTAAGATGCCAATTTATTCCAAACCTTATTTCTAGGAAGAAAGTGTAACGTACCAAGACGTCTCCTAGTATCCTGTATGAGTACCTGCCTACCTGAGGTGCATGACCTCCAGTCTACTAAAAGGATTGTCCAAGGTGAATTCCCTTGTTGGGTGTACAGCACCAGAACAATCTCACAGTACATACCAACTGCATATAAAAAACGAATCATCAGGCTCCAGTGGCTTAAATGGCCACACATGCAGGGCTTGGCATGTTAATGAGCACACATCATCAGTACAGAGAAACCAGTTCAACCAAGTTACATCTTTCATCGATTCACTGGATTAAAGTATGATCATAATGAGCATTTGAGATATTTATCAAAGATATGTGTTGAAAGATAATAAATGGCTGTCATTTTTTTCAACAATGAAATGTGTCCCACCCCACAGCCCTGCACGCTAATAAGCCAAAGCTTGTGGTAAAGTTACGCAATGGTGCCTTCACACACAGAATAACAATACGAGCAGGCCTGCACGTTACCAACCTTTCACTTGGGTCTCATATTCGGCAATAATCTCTTTGTCCTTCTTGACTTTCGCATGAGATGACATTTTGGGGAGCACAGATTGTGCAATGCTCGCGCAGGAGTCAGCGACTTGGTTGCCACAATGCAGCGTTTGCCCGTGTGCAGTCCTCTCCAGATAGTTGAGCAACAATCAGATGCGAATAATCGCCCTCTTTGACACAACTTCGGATATTAAACGCACTTAAGAGGCTCTGCGATGTTGCTGTGCTGCGTTCAAGGCGGCGTCGAGCCTAAAAGTGCATACTGATCCCTGACCACTCCTCTCCAGCAGTACTCTTCAGTGAATCGGGAAACAATTCACGTTTGATGCACATTTCATAGAAGCCTGGAGTAAGCTCTGTGAGGAACCGCTATGGCAGCCTCGGCGATGAAAGCACCGAGCTCATTCTGCAAAACAACTGTCCAGTCTGCCCTTTTTTTTTCTCTCCCCCTCTCTGCAATTTCAATGCTGCTGCAGAAAGGCTGAATGGATGTGAAAGTCAATCAGAGACTCCTCCCCCAACCCCCTCCCTTCTTCTCCACTTTTCTCCTCATGGATGATTTAAGATTTGTCTGAGTGTACTGACAAACCTTTGCCAATTACATATGTTGTTGTACTGGGTCCACAGCTGAGGGAATATATAAATAGATTGTTTGTGATCAGGATTTGATGGCATTAACTGTAACATGAACCTGTCTGCAGAACAGGATCAGGCTAGTTATCCCACTTTGTAAGACATTTTTTTATTCAAATTCAAATGTTTCAATGTTATTGATTATATACGGTTCATCTTCAAATCTCCAACGTAGTATTGACACATAATACTGATACAACAATAATCAAATGATGGCATCTTCATACAGCAATGCAATACAAAAAATAATGCATTTGTGTATTTCTGAAGACAATTAACTTATTTGATACTTCATATATAAAGAGCAATGATGTTATAGGTTCCCACATCCCATGGTGACATCTTTGAATGGCCAATTGGTCTAAAACCCAAAGATATTCTTGTTTCACGTTTGTCAAAGAAAAGCATAACCCTTACGTTTGAGATGCTGGATCCAGCAAATGTTTTGCATTGTTACTTAAGCAATAGCTAAAGTGATGATTGGTTATTAAAATGGTTGAAGACAAAATGTCTGTAGATCAGCTAATCGCTTAGTCTATCATTCATCCCCTGATGAAACATCGACCAATAATTACTAAAGACTTGATGTTTGACCTGCCGGGCCCGTGTTTAGCCGTAAGCTTATCACAATATCTATAGCCTGTTGTTGATCACTTCATGTAACTACCAAATTACCCAAATAAACAGGACATGTAAACATACCCAAAATAAAAGTTTTGTCTTGAAAATCAACAAAAAATGTTGCCTAGATTTGTCTTAGGTGTGAACACAAAACCAACTGGCATAAAGCCACTTATTTAGTCTACATACTATCAGCCTGATCCAGGTGTAAATGCTAAGCATAAGACAGAAAATATATGTTTCAGGTATGAATTTTGTTAGATCAGATGCCCCTTATATCTGTTTATAGAGTTTATAGAGCATTACAAAACTTTTGACTGTCTAACATTTATTTTCTGTCTGCAAAGCCCTGCAAACACATGCCTCTGTTCCATCATTATTTTTAAATTAAAAGCAAATGTAGTAATGTGTAATTGCCTTACATTTAAAGATAAAATCCTATTTAAATTCAAATCAAATTCAAAATATGTAATGTAAAATATGGTCATTTTACAACATTATGGTCATTTTACAACATTATCAAATGATATGCCCAATAAAACCTGAACACACCATTACGCTTTTATAGCTGACGCAGTGTTGACAGTTTGATCAAGTGGCCATAACTTTTCCTGAAAATTTGAAAGGTAATAATAACAGTTGTGATATGCATTCATTTATATGAGAAAGGTATTTAATATTGATTTAATGAAGTCTATAAACTGTTAAACCTTGTTTGAGATATTGTAACATCATTTTAATACATGGGTTTTTGTGGCAGACGTGTTTGTGTGTTTGAGTGTGTGTGTGTGTGTGTGTGTGTGTGTGTGTGTGTGTGTGTGTGTGTGTGTGTGTGTGTGTGTGTGTGTGTGTGTGTGTATGTGTGTGTGTGTGTGTGTGTGTGTGTGTGTGTGTGTGTGTGTGTGTGTGTGTGTGTGTGTGGGTCTTCATCTTCAGAGCAATCTGACTATTATAACATTAGCGTTAAGAAAGCTTACTTAAATATCTGCCACAACATAAGTAACCGGATCAGAGTAACATTAAGTACAGTCTGCGGCATATCACATCATACAGTTTAGCGAGAGCGCGTATGTTTTGGATTAGGCCAACCGGCTAACTCAAACATATCCAGGTTAGGTTGAACCAGCTTCGTAGTACAGGCCTCTGAAATAGATTAACTTCACTTCAGTGTCCACTGCCTAACTTCTCTCCAGCTGCTGAAAGGTGAGGCTTCGTTAAGTCCATGACCACCCTCTGCTGGTTCAGGGTAATACTGAGCAGCCAGCTGGTATTATAATGCAAGCTTTACAGAGTGTTGCACAAGTGCTGTTTGTGCTGCATAAAAAACAAGACATTCATTAGCTTTCCTACTAGTATTATTCAGAAATGTATTTTATGTCAGGATAAGCTAACTTAGTATCTCCTTCTCAAGGGTGTCTCAAACCAACACTTACAAACGAAAATCAGAAAAGTACAAGACACAATTATATAAAACAAAAAAAAATACACAAATCAAACTAAATAAAAAGATACAAATGAAAGCAGGATTATACATAAAAGCTAGATATAAACCAAATATATATATTTAAAACAGATCAAAACACATATAAAGTAAACATGACGTCATTGCGGGAAATGTTGGGCATTTGGACATTAGTTTTGAGATGTGAAAACGTTTAAAAATAAATAGGATTATGAGCATGACCATATGTATCAAGAGTTGTAATGTATGCCTTTTAAGGTGAGGAAAATGTTCATTACATTTTCCATTCATTGAGTAAGACTATAAACAGAGCCCCAGTATCACCTGAACCAAACCGCTATTATCTTTGATTAGAAACATTAATCATCAGTTTCAGTGTGTGAGACTGCGTCATGACCATAGGAATTGTAGGATTACAGGACTTTATATAAGCAAACTCTGTAAACTCATTCTATGACACACTTTGGGAAATATGTGTGCCTATTTGTCTTTACGAAACCAAATAAGTCCCTTAACCACAATGATGTCACTGCTTATAAATGTTCTGTTACTGGGTTCTTCCATGCTCTGTATTTTATGTTGCAGAAGGATTTTGTGAATGCTGTTAAATGGTAGGAACTGAAACAAAAAACTATAAATAGTTAAGTGGCATTTTGATGAGTTTCTGTTTCTGTTTCTTACTCAGGATGTGGTATTTTTCATGGTGTCTGATACTGTATCCTGAGTGTTGTGTAACTCTTCGTGTCACAAGCCACACCTTTCCACGCCTCTTATCAAGTGGTAGGTACAGTTGAGCCCCGGCTCAAACACATAAGTGAGTTGCCAGCAACGATGGAATAAATCTGCAGGACTGGACAAGTATCCAACTTTACAGAATCATGTTATGGACAATATTCTTCCTACTTAATGGACTGCTTATACTAGTGCTCCGTTACTCCACTCGCACAAGGTAAAGCCATTCAATAATATGTTGCTTTTTATAGATATGAGATTCTTCTCAAAGGGGGCTGTTCAGGGATTGGAATACGTTGAGTCTAAAGGTCTGAAAAATTATATTTTGCAAATATACTGTAATTTATAAAAATGTGTTATTTTCTAATGTTTAGTACATTTCATATGAATCATAGATATTAGTCAATATGTACATATGAATGCCTTTTAATTCACTGAATGATAGATGTCTGAACAATAATGATAATTATGGCTTATAACGTGCTGCAGAGCTTTTTTTTACCACGTGATAAAAAGCTGAATGAAATCGCACTACTAACTATTAACTGCAAACCTGTTGGTTAAAATGAATAACTGGAGATGAACTGTTGTGGTTTGAACAAGTTTCTTTCTTTGGACAGACAGAAAAATGAGCCCCCTCTGGACAAAGGTTTCCTTCCGTGGTTGGGCCATGCTCTTGAGTTTGGAAAAGATGCTGCAAAGTTTTTGTCCCGGATGAAAGACAGACATGGGGATATCTTCACAGTAAGTTCAGATTCAGACTGTTTAACGGTCATGTACAGCTTATTGATATATGGCACTGTTTAAAGTAATGATAAGTGGTTTTGACATTGATGAATTTTGCAATGGAAACTTGAATAAAAGGAAAAGGTAATAGTTTGAATATGTTTTTGCATACAGGAGCAACAAGTCTGTCAACTGATCACATTTATGATATGAAATGCAAATCAGGTTTCCACACAGTAGCAACAAGTTGTTCATTTTAACAAGACACCATTATGCATGTGTTGTGATAGCAAGTAGATGTGCCCCCATAATAAGAACATAAACACAATTAATACTTTCCTGGCCATTCATAATATTTCACTGAAGCCTTTTAGCAAAAAACTGACCAGAGTTGTTGAAAATAATGCATTTGAAAGCAACGACTTTTGGTACAAAGAAAATTAAATAAAGTGATGTCGTCCCAGGTCCGTGTTGCTGGCAAATACTTGACGGTGCTGTTGGACCCAAACTCTTTCGATGGCGTAATGAACGACACAGTCGGCTTGGACTTCACCCGCAGCAGAAACCAGGTCATTAAAAGGATCTTCAGTCTGCAGCTGCCGAGTATCAAACCTTCAGCGGAGAGGCAATGGATGGAACAGTAATTACCCATGCTTTTAAACATAGCGTTTAGAACTCACTGAACAATAACACTTACATCTGCTTTAAATGAGCAAATCTCACAATCAATTATTTTTTCTTAGGCATTTTCAAGGTCTCAATCTCTCCAAACTCTGCGGCTCGATGAACTCTAACCTCCAGAAGCTGCTGCTGAGCGATCCGAGCGGCTGCAGTCCTTCAGAGTGGAGACAGGACGGACTCTTTAACCTTTGTTACAGCCTACTCTTCAGGTAACTCACAGCATTTCAACACAGTACATAGGCCTACTGTCAATCAAATCTCAGTGTTTATAATACCAGGAATATTTGTGTCACTTTTATTGCTGTGCTCACCAGGGCGGGATACCTGACATTGTTTGA
The DNA here is from genome assembly GCF_902827175.1 of Gymnodraco acuticeps. Taxonomy (NCBI): domain Eukaryota; kingdom Metazoa; phylum Chordata; class Actinopteri; order Perciformes; family Bathydraconidae; genus Gymnodraco; species Gymnodraco acuticeps. The sequence goes on from NW_022990235.1 coordinate 2,434,429, forward strand.
GAAGAGAGACAACGCTACTGAAGTGTATAATGAGTTCCGCAAGTTTGACGATCTTCTCGCCAAACTGGCTTACTGCTCACTCAGACGAGGTAAGCGGCACAATAGTGAATGAAAGTAAGGTTATCTTACAGGTTTATTATCAGACTGCATGTTATACATCCGGTTTCACTATGAGTGGTCGCATTTTCGAGATGCTAAATCTGTAATAGTCGGGACAATCTATAGACCACCGGAACAGAGTGACTTTTATGATACATTAGATGGGTGTTTGGCTGATGTGGGGGATGTAGAGACAATTATTATTGGAGACTGGAACACCAGTGTTTCCCACAGATCTGAAATATACTTGGGTGGGGGTGGGGGTGGGGGGGGGTGGTGCGCAAAAAAAACAAAAAAAACAACACGTTTGAGTTTTAACAACATGTTTATTTATTAGCATTTTGCACAAAGATGGCACTGTTTATCAGAGCACTTCATCCTTCTGGGTTTCATGAAGAACAGCTCCAATGCCTGGGAGTATGGGAACGCCTCTGGTGCTGGTCCATTAACTGCTATCCGCAGACATGCAGCCAGGTGCTCCCCTTTCAGTCGGTTTCTCAGGTCAGTTTTCACCTGTAAAACAGACAGTTTGTTTTAAATGAACTATACAGAAATGACATGCAAAACACTTACCCTGTTCATCGTTGAAAAATCCCTCTCGCAGTTTACACTGGAGACGGGGATGACCAGCCCCGCTGAAGATAGAAGGCAGAGGTTTGGGTATATTTCTGCCCATTCGTCCTTCTCACTGGCCAGGAGCTGCATTATCTCAGCTTGTGTCTTGTCCTTCAGAGATTAACCAAGGCAGGGCAAATGAGCATACAGTATAATTGAAACATTTACAGATGTCAAAAACAAGCAATTCTAACCGTCAAGACAGATGAGAGTTCATATTAATTCAGGTAATTTACCAACCTTAAATGCCCCTACGAGAACATGCTGCTTGTACGAGGTCCACTCTTGAATAACTGTGGCATCCTGCCCTGGGATGAATTTGTTGGTAAGGGTCTGCAACATTGAAATGTTGGTTACATCATTTGAGGTAACTGCCTTTGGACCCAGGACACTGAAGGCCCCCAGCAATTCAATATGCTGGAACCTCCTCTCAATGTTGCTCTCCAGGCTGCAGATGTAAGGTTTGAGGACCTGGAATGATATATTATACATTTTTCAGTTCAAGGAAAAAAAATATTGAAATTAAAAGTAAGAAGGGATGTATTTACATCTCTGACAAATCTGGCCCACATCTCTTCCCGGGGGCGCTCCAGAATTCCGTGTCCCCTCCTGATCCTCTCCTCCTCTCCGGCAATCCTAAAGGCCCCAAGTCCACCTGGGTTGTCCAGGTCTTGGTGTAGGCGAGCAAGGAACGTTCCGGGGAGTGGGGTCTCGCCTGCCTCCAGAATTCTCCCCAGAGTAACAAGTGTGACTGGCACCTAAATGTGGAAAAATACAACAATATAATAGGATGGATAATGCAAATAACTGAGAGCATCAAATGCATTTCTTTATAATCTAACTGCTCCTTTATGTGGAGAAAGTTCACATCAGCTCTCTGAAACACCTTGGACAGCATTGCTATGTGGAGCAGCACATCTGCCTGAAGGTAGAGGGCAGCCACAAAGCGGTATGTGGCACAGAAGGTGTATAGACCTTTGGCCACTGGGCACTTCCTTGTGCTCGCTTCTTCTGCCAGAGCAGCCAGCACAGCTGGAAGGTTCCTCTGGAGGTTTTGAACGGCTAGGTCCTGCGATAGCCACCTTGTATCTTTCACCTCCTAACAACAAGTATAAACACTGGTAAGTAAATAAATAATATGACACCACAATAGTATTATGAAAATTGGTGAAAACACACCTTAACTTTCAAGTCGTTCAGACCAAGAGTGGTAGCGGCAGATCTCAGTGTGGCTGACCTATTTGCACTATTTCTGAAAAATAGGTGCAGTTCCTGCAGGTGGTTCCTGAAGTGTGCCATATATCTGACAGCATTTGAGGCATCTTTGCATGCCAGTGCTAGTCTGTGAGCAGCACACGCTACAGAAACCAGCTTTGGAAAACTGTCTGTGAGCTGCTTTGCCACTCCATTCAGACGGCCTAGGTTTAAGAATTAAATGTAGTGTTGAGGGCGTCATTTTGTTTCCTTTAATAACAGCTGACAATACAAATTTCACACAATCCATTAGATTTAACAATAAACTCCATACCCGTCATCACCGCTGCACCATCTGTCCCGAGTCCATAGAGCCTGTCTACCGGTAGCTCCTTCTTCAGTAGTACACTCTTGATGGCAGCAACCACGCTGTCAGCTTTCCCATCTTCCAGAGTTACCAGGTCAAGGAAGTGGTTGAAAACACAACCCTCTTTATCCAGGTGTCTAAAATAAAATTAATAGGTTTTCACATATATTAATAAGTATTAAGTTTAACTAGGCCTACATCTTTATTTAAATGCGCATCATTCCTTTAAAAAAATACCCCACCTAACATGTAAATCCAGCTGGCGGCTTACAGATACATCTGTCGTTTCATCAACCTCTAAGCTGATTGCCTGAGATGACCTTATCTCTTGCAAAATAGGCAACTCTACTATCTGTGCAAGGATCTCCAGCATTTCATCCACTATTCTGTGTGATTGATAATTGTTTCTTTGATCCACCTGAGAAAAAAAAAAGAGATCATTTAACATTTAGCTGGTTAAAGTTCTTAGTTTCACAAGCATCAACTTGTTCTATAGGTTTACCTTCAGCTTTTCAAAGTAATCACAACCCAAAAGCTGAGCTAAACTTAACAGCTTAGGGTAGTTGGTGTGGTGAGCGATCTCGTTTTTTACTAGCCAGTAAAGGCATTTGAATCCACCTATGACGGCCTCATGCTCCATAATAACGGTGGGCTCAAAAGCCTGCATCACCGAGTAGCCTAGACCAAGGGCAAAGACAGAATTCATTATATGAGCCAAACATGGTTGATAGATTGCAGAAATTAGCTAATACATAAAAAAAATGATATACCTGATGCTAGTGAGACCTGTTGCTTCATTTGATGAGGCTCTGAGGAGATGTGGCGCTCAATATAATCCTTGCGGAAAACAAGAATCCCAACTTCTATGAAAGCCCGTTTTAAGGGACCTTTCTTTACTGGAGTCTTGTGTTGCCTGCACATTCGGCAACACATTCCTTTTAAAAAGAAAAACGTGTTAATTCTTACAAAAACTAAGTTTTATTACAAATATGACCTTGCAAATGCCATTCATATCATGCTGGGTGAGGTAGAGCCAATTCTTGAACTGTGGCATTTTGAGCCAGTCAGGGTTCCATCCTGAGTTGCGATGCTTGCAATCTGAAAATAATGCATTGGTATTATTGCATTTAAATGGTAGAGTTCTATTAATACTATGTCTGTCTCTGTGAATGGGATGCTTGGAACTGTGCTGCTTGTTCACCTGCACCTGCTTCTACCACACTGGGACCTGCTGCCTCTCCCTCAGTACTCTGACTATTTGTGCCACCAGCTTCACTGACCACCGGCTAGAATTGAAAACAAGCTTGAATCTAGTTTGGTCTCTGCATTGCAACTCACTGTTGACTGCACTTGTATAATTTCAGGTCAAATGAACCGACACATGTAATTATTGAGACTTAACAGCATTTATTATTGCCATTGCAAGCCAAATGCTAACATTGGCTAAGTTACCTGTGGTCTCTCCTCCTCTTCTCGTCTCTCCTCCTCATCCTCACGTCGTATTCTCTTAAAATATTTTTGAATACTCATATCTGAGGAGTAAATGCAGGGGAAATTAACAGTCTAACCTTATCTAAAGCTTATCTGTGTCCTTCTAACTGGCATAGCCCGAAGAGAAAACGAATTATAATTTGTTTTATATTTAATTTAGCACACGTAACTTGCACGCAGCAAAGTTGGCCTGGCTACGTTAAATACACCCTTAGTTGCCACTTTCTTCCAAATAATTCGAAGCTCCTACCAAAGTCAGAAAACAACACAATAAGGAGAACATTAGTTGCTTTACCTTAGTGTCCGCGTCTTCTGAGTTAATGCAGTCTTCTCCGTTTCTCGTTTCCCTCCACACGATGGCAGCGCGAACAGCAAGTGTGGAGCGCGGGATCATCCACTAGTTAATCGATCGCAGAGCGAACAGGTGGGGATTATTGTCCCCTAGTTAATCAATCGCAGAGCGAACAGGCACAGGAGTCGTAGAACGAGGGATCATTGTCCATTAGTTAATCGATCGCAGATGGCGTCGCTCGCGGACGGATACCAAAAAAAAAAAAGGGTCGCGAAATATACTTGGGCGGGCGTTAATATACCTGGGCGGCCCGCCCAAGTATAGTCTATGTGTGGGAAACCCTGAACACGGATATGCAACGTAAAGACACGTCCGTCTTCAAGTCCTTCAGTAGGATTTGTGATCTGCAGCCAGCTAATCACCCAACCCACCCGGGTATGTGAAACAACACAAACTACCATTGATCTCATTCTGACCTCTGACAAGTCCAGGATCTCCAGTAAAGGGGTTATAGCATGCGGGTTAAGTGATCATTATATGATATTCTGTACCCGCAAAAAGCTAAAACAAAGGGCCGGCTGTCACAAAACAGTCATATCTAGAGACCTCAAAAACTACTCTAGCGAGGCCTTTAACTTAGAACTGGAGAGCCTGGACTGGTCAGATGAGCTCAGTGGTACACAAGTTGAAGAAACATGGCTTGGTTTCAAAAACAAATTCTCTGCAATACTCAATGATTTGGCCCCCCTAAGAACAACCAGGGTAAAAAATCGCGCTGAGCCGTGAATGCACTCCGGCATACTGACCGCCATGAAAACCAGAGACAAAAAATGCTCTGAGTTTCATAAAAGTCAGTCAATGCTTTCCAAAAGCACGAGCAGTGACTCCAGGCCCACGTGACTGAACTCAAAATTGAAAGAAACAGACTAAGAAATGACGTAAGCTCCATGATCAAAACTGCCAAAAAGAATTTCATCAATGTCAAAACTGAGGAAAACAAAAATAAACCCCGTGAACTTTGGAAATTAGTCAATAACCAGCTTGGCTGCAGTAAAAAACTCAAAACGAGATTTTCTAACTTAAACATAAAGACAGATAACAGGCTCATCACAGACAAACTGGATGTGGCCAAGTACTTGAAATTTTTTTTCACAAACATAGCCACAACTCTTGTAAATAAATTACCCTCCCACTCAGGGCTTTTTGGAGTAGATCACATCATGACCTACTACAAAATTCCTCAGAGACACAGCAACCGCCATCTCACCAGTCATAGCTCACATAATTAACCTCTCCATAAAACAGGGAAAAGTACCCAAAGACTTCAAAATTGCAAGAGTAACCCCCCTGCACAAAAAGGGCAGCAAATTGGACCCAGGCAACTACCGCCCTGTTTCTATACTTACCTCCATCTCGAAAGTCATGGAAAAAATAGTATATGAACAGGTCGAAAAGTACCTCGCGGAAAAGAAACTAATCTATGAATTTCAATCTGGCTTTAGAACATCCCACTCCACTGACACATGCCTTCTTTATTTGAGCGACCACATCAAACAAGAGGTGGACGAGGGCAAGTACTGCGGCATGGTGATGCTGGACCTACAAAAGGCTTTCAACACTGTCAATCACCCCATTCTGATTGACAAGCTAAAAGCAATTGGTTTTGATAAACTATCGGTGAGCTGGATGCAATCCTACCTGGAGGGGAGAGAACAGATGGTGGAGGTAAATGGTACTCTGTCCCCCCCCCTCCCAGTGAGCTGTGGTGTTCCACAAGGAAGCATATTAGGTCCGTTACTGTTCCTAATTTATGTAAATGACATGTCATCAGCATGTGACTGCAACTTGTTCCTGTTCGCGGACGACTCAGCCCTGCTGGTCTCTGACAGGAGCAGATTGCAGGTTGAAAAAACCCTCAGCTCCGAGCTCGGCAGAATCTGCACCTGGCTCGCCGATAATAAATTATCATTACACCTGGGTAAAACAGAGTCCATTCTCTTCGGTTCGAAACATAATCTCAGCAAATCCGACGACTTCTCAGTTGTAGTGGGCGACATTATTGTCACAAGTAAGAAGGAAATTACATACCTAGGATCTATTCTTGAGGCAAACCTCTCCTGTGACAAAATGGCATCCAATGTAATAAAAAAAGTCAATCAAAGAACTAGATTCCTATACCGGATCTCCTCTCTGGTAAACAAAAACACCCTGAAAACTCTGGCAGGAGCACTCATTCAAGGGTACTATGACTATGCTTGCACGTCATGGTACCATAGCACCTCCAAGGCGCTAAAAATAAAACTTCAAACATCGCAAAATAAACTGGTCAGACTACTGCTTGACCTTTCATCTAGAACCCACCTCACCTCTGCCCACTTTGACAACCTAGGATGGCTTAGAGTAGACGACAGAGTACAGCTACTTGCAATGGTTCTGGTCTACAAGATCCACTACACCTCTATGGTACCCATGTACATGTCAAAATTCTTCCCAAAGGTCAAGGAATACCATGATCATAACACCAGAGGGAGCTCCACAAATCATGTGAAACCCAGATTTGGCACAAAAAAGGGGGAATACACGTTTCGCAATTATGCCACATCAAGGTGGAACGCTCTTCCCACAACTGTAAAGGAAAGTAAAACTATACTTACCTTCAAAACCTCTCTTAAAGAGCACCTTCGGGGGAGAGCATTGCAAAACTGGCCCCGGTAATGGTACAAATCTCAACCTGTCGTTCAATGGACAGCTTCCCCCCCCCCCCATCTATGTATATACTCGCATTTTAGACTCTGTTACTAACTGTATATCTGTAGACTTGGTATGTCTTAAATGTCCGGTTAGGATGTATTAGAACGAAATCTAAAATGAAAATTGTAAATAAGCAATCTGTATGTAAAAAACCACCTGTATGTAAATTGTAAATAAGCCATCTGTATGTCAAATATGTCTTATATGTCTTAAATGACATGATGAATTGGAAATGGGGGACCCTGATGTAAACAAGACGAAAGTCTTTCTCTGGTCTGCATCCCCTTAACAATTGTATGTTTTGAGCTGTACTGTACTGTACCCAATATACAAGCTGTTAATAAACTTTTCAATCAATCAATCAATCAATCAGTCTATAAAGCTCAGAGGGTATGTATGAATGAATGAATGTCCCTTCTTCAACAGATGAAAGCAAAACCGCCAAGCTATCCCGGGAGCGACTGTGGGAGCTGCTGACCCCCGAATGTATGAGGGGTAACTCAGAGTCAAACTCCTGGCAGCAGAGCTACCATCACTTCCTGCAGAAGGAGGGAATAGATGCAGAAATGCAGAAAAAAGCGTTACTCTTGCAGCTGTGGACCACACAGGTGAGAGCGGCTTTTAGGCGCATTCACACCGCAGTACTTTTCCCACAAAGGTGCATGAGAATTTAGTTCATGAGAACTCTTTTGTCGCGTTCACACCAAAAAGAGCCGGTACTAAAATTAGTTCATGAGAACCTTTTTACCCCCAGCGGCTCTCTTGTGAGAAAAGAGATATATTTCTGATTGGCTGGGCGGATTGAAAACCACGCCCCGTAAAACTCCCAACAAGTTTTGTGAAGCTGCCATTTTATTATCCTCGCATTAGCATTATTAGCATTAGCATTAGCCCAGCGCAGAAACGCAGAGAGACTAATTTATGGCAACACAAAATAAAACATGGGAGTGGTGGAGATGAGGAGGTGTCGGCGTTCTGGCGATTTATTCGGAAGGCTTCAGTAGAAGCTGCTGGGAGTCCCAGCAGCTTCTACTGAAGCCAGTCCCCAACTCCGGGGACTTCCGGCCAGGGACTTTGGGCGGCAGTATACGCCGTGAAGTGGTTTGCGGCCTGCCAGTAAACCCAAAGCAGAAGAAGAAGAAGTGACGTCAGCGGCTTCATTTGCCTAATCCACCCCCAGGGATTTATTCCGGTGTGAACGCGATCTGTACTTAGTTCATGATAACTAAAGAGTTCTCATTAACTAAGTTCTCATGAACCTTTGTGGGAAAAGTACTGCGGTGTGAATGCGCCTTTAATGTCTGTCTGTCTGTCTCGCCTCATCACACACACACAACCATCTCAAACACAAACAAGATCACCCAATGTTTCCAAAACATAAAATGTTCCACACCCATGCTTGAATTTCACTCCGGTGTTCTGACTGCCAACAATGCAGAAGTGAATGCCGTGGATTCCTCTGCCGGTTACTCAGAGCAACCTGCCTCAACCTGTATCACACAGTGGGTTTTTTTCAGTTAGGGTCTTGCGAATCTGTTTCCATGATCTTGTTTGAGGTTTAGTAATTACATATCAGTGTGTAAGAGAACTGCATGAGTCAACCCAATTAGCTTCCTCTTTTTCCCATTTCACACTGAAGCTACAGAGTGACATGCACTCGCACGCAGGATTTGTGCTTACAACCAGGTTTTCTGCTGCTCACACTGCAGCTGTATTGAAGTTGTTTATTTAACCTTTGTGTATGAAGAAGGTTGTTTAATAAAACTGTCTTGGATACTTAGCTAGTCTTGTGCAAGACTTAACACCTCACACACAAATCCATCTTCTTGGGCTCAGTGTGGACAAAGTCTCCATTATTAACACTATTTGAACAGGTGTGAAAAAAGAATGTGTGCTTCTTCAACCTCACCAGTTCAGACAAGTTCAGAACAAAGGGTGTCATTGCTCAGTGTTTCCAGGTGGGGGAGACAGTGAGCTGTTTGAATGTCCTTATGTATGCTATGCTACATGTTGGCTGTAATATCTTCAGTCCTCTGTCTACCTGCCAGTCTCACTGGAGCACTAGACAGCCACCCAGTAACACAGAGGATCCTTTTCTACTAGGCGACCCACCTCAGGCTCTTCAAGAGGCTCTGCTGGTTTGGGAAAGACTTCTATTCCTCCAGACTGTTTGCTTGTGCTTCTTCGTGTCTGCTGGGATATTGGAGCACACAGTCTCAGTCTGGATGGAAACTGGAGCACGGCTGCAGAGAATAGAGGCATTAGCTGGCAGTCCAGTGGGAACTGCCAGAGTCAATGTGGCTTATGTGTGACAGGCAGACTGAGGTAGTTCAGAGTGCAGTGCTAGGATTTCACTCGAGCCACCTACCACCTCCTCATGAGTGCTGCAGAAGCTATTGGATGATGTTTTATTTAGAAACAATCAATGTTATTGATTGAAACATATACAGCATCGACTCAAATTGAGTTATTGGTTGTTTTCCTTTTTAGGTGAGATAAGGACCTTGTTTTTGTTACACTCTGAATCTCAGAGATGTATTTTTAGTTCACAAATAAGTCTTGATTATCATTAGAAAGTTGTTTTTTGGAAAATAAAGCAAATCACTGGCCATATTAGTGCATTTCCCAGTAGTTATACCCTAAAGTACTCATATTTGACATTCTTGGAAAATATGCACATTTCCAGAGTTGCAATGTGTTCGATGTGAACAATGAAACCACTCTCATGAGTATACACTAAACATGTAGCTTGAGACAGCTGCTAGTTAGCTTAGCATAAATAGTGGGAAATGGCTAGCCTGACTCTGACGATAACAAAAATGGCCAACAAGCACCCTTAAAGATTGCTCACTGACATTACATTACATGTTACTTGTTAGACGCTTTTATCCAAAGCGACTTACATACTCAATACTGTGGGCAATCCCTACAGGAACAATTTGGGGTGAAGTGTCTTGCCCAGGGACACAACGACATGCTGACTGCAGTGGGGTTTGAACCTGTGCCCCCCTGATTTGAACACCAATGCACTAACCCTCCCTCCCTGGATATCTAATTTGTTCTATTCAAAAAGTGATTCTTAAAAACATCTACAGTAACATCGTAAGCCTAACGTTATGCAAGTGTCATGAAACTTCTTATCTAACGCTCAAAGTATTTTTCCCAAAAGCCAATTTATTCCCTTAAAAATACCCCTTTGGGTCCTGGTAACCGTGTTCATGTCATTATCTATGGCATCAGTTTTGCTGATCTGAAGATGTAAGAAGTTGGAAAGTCACTGTGATTCACATTTGGTCACTTTTGGGTATTTGTCCTGGCTGTCAATGGAGAGCTGACCAGAGACATGCAGGGGTGGAAAGAACAGCTCCCTTAACCCATAGCAATTACTGTCTGACAGGCTCAGGTGTCTCCTCCCGAGAGGCCGACAGCAGTGTCTACAAACTGCCAACTGATTCAGGGACTTTCTCATATCAGTCATATTCAGACAGCAGCATTACAGAAAGCTCAGCAGAACATTATCTTCCCAAAACTAAATAATCAGTATCAATCAGAAGTATATCTGCATTGCTAGTTTAAATATACAAAAGTCGACTTTTGCACAGTTTTTTTAAACTAGAAACGTATATACTGAATTAGTGCTAAGTTGTTTTTTCTTTTTCAGTGCAATGCTGGACCTGCTGCCTTTTGGCTCCTTGGCTTCCTGCTCACTCACCCTGAGGCCATGGAGGCAGTTAAATCAGAGATCAGAGGCCTTGCTCTGCAGGACACTTCCCTGCAGCGCCCCCCCATCAACCCGCTGGAAGCACACAGCACACCTGTGCTCGGTACGTAACGCCTGCTAGCTGCTCCTTTTCACTTCCTCACGCCTTTAACTTGGGGTCGAGCCAGTCCACTGAGGTTCAAACAAAGGCCTATTTAAATTGTTGTTGTCAGGAACAAGAAGATAAGTGCATCAGTCTGAAACATTCACAATGACACAGTAACAATTAAAGTTTGATGTGGGATTCAATTAAATAATGATTTCCATATATATTTATGTCGGGGGAAAATGTTTGTGCCTCTCTAAATTAAGCCCGGGGGCTTCACTGATATAACTCTCGCTGACACCCCTCTGACACCATCCCCTCGGCTGTCCTCTCCGTTCTACAGATAGCGTTCTGAGCGAGACCCTGCGACTCACGGCTGCGGTGATGATCCGCAGAGAGGTAGTGCATGGCAAAGTCCTGCAGATGGCCAACGGACAGGAGTACCACCTCAGACGGGGGGACATCGTGTGTCTGTTCCCCTTCCTCAGCCCTCAAATGGACCCGCAGATACACCAAGAACCACAGGTGATTTTGTGTGAGAGAGACCAGGGCATTAACAACATCAACATGTAAAACTGTTCTTGTGATAAGAGATGTAACACTTTGTTCGATAAGGAGCCTTAACAGTCATGATACATATAGCTGTTTACCTTCATTGTGTATTTTAAAACCATATTGTACTTCACAAAGCACTCTTGAGGAGGCAGGATTAAGCAGACAGAATACATCCTTTGGGATTAGCTGCTAAATGCCTACAAATGAAACAAGTAGGAGTTGACTAGCAAGAGAGAGAGAGATCAATTCCCAATGTTCCTCACATGATTTATCTTGAACGGTTAGGTGATAATTAAATACCATTTGTAACAAAAGATACAGAGCAGGATATATACGGTCAATGTGCACGATAGTAGAATGCACACATCTTATGCCTTTATGTTTTTTTCTTGTCTCGTCTAAACAGATTTTCAAGTACGATCGCTTCTTAACTGATAGGAAAATGAAGGATACATTCTACAAAGACGGAAAAAGGCTGAAGTACTACACCATGCCCTGGGGTGCAGGGAGCAACATCTGCGTTGGGAAAGAGTTTGCTGTTACGGCCATTAAACAGTGAGTGTAAAAATCCTACGCCTTTTTTTTCTTTTTCAATTTCATTTTGTCCATGGTGTAACTTAAGTTTAAAAGAATGATACATCCCTGATCAAAGCATTTCCTGCAATTTCACCCCAATTACCAGATGGGCAAAATCCATCTCTACATAACATTCTCCCTTATTACCATGTACATCCTGCTTTCATGACCTCGATCATTAGCAACGAGCTGTATGGTAATTGCTTATACTTGCAATGAACTATATGAAAACAGCTAAGGATAATTAGCAGTCAGTCGGGACAGTGTGTGTCTGTCAGACATCATATCCAGTTGGTTAAGGGTTAATCATACCATTACGTTTACTACTGGTAATCCTCAACAATCACAAAAGGGAATGGGTTAGTTGGTGTGTAAACTGGGAATATTTCAGAAATAGCTAATTTTGAGGCTGTTTGCTGTTAATTTCTTAGGGTTGATTGATTTTGATTTTGATTGGGTTTGATAGGGTTGATTGATTTTCACATAATAAATGCACTAAATGTTGAAAAACTAACATTCATTTTGTCTAACAATCCTGTCTACCAGTGGATGGTTTAACACTTGTTCTAAACTGCTGATGCCTGTTTTTTCTAGGTTTGTCATCTTGCTCTTGACCCATCTGGATCTGGAGATGTGTGACCCAGAGGACAAACTGCCACCAGTCAATACGAACCGCTACGGCTTCGGGATGCTGCAGCCGTACGGAGACCTGCAGGTCCGGCACCGACTAAAGAACACACAAAATGAAATTTGACTTGATAATTTGATTAATTGTAAATAACTGTATTGAGCTTTTCCTTATGCGTAATGTAGCACTATTTATTCAGCGTTTTATTCACTGACTGCATATTTTAAATTGATTGTTATTCATATTTTCAATAAAAAGTAAACCTGACATACTTTTAATTTTCAATTATTCTTCCATACACTCTATGCTTCATTCAAACCTATGTTTAGCTTGTTGTTTTATTTCACTCGGATGCTTAGACCATTTACAGAAATTGAAAACCGTCCAGCTCACTATCTGGAAGTAGACCTGAAGGGTAAGTGAAGTATAGGAGATCTCATGTTTCCTACGTCCCTAGATATGTCTTGCTACCTTTTGGAAAGCCTCGATCAATATGTTGTTAATCAATGCTCTACCATACGGTCTAACTAATGAATTACCTAACCTTATGTTGTATGAAATAGTTAAAACTAACTACTACAGATAAACAGTTCAATTATATCATTCCCAATTTGCATTTTCAGTAGAGTTCTTGCTACTACATCATTCATGCATGTAATGTAGGGGAACTTTCATACCCTATGTGATGATAAGAGAAGGGTAATGCCATACCCTCATATTTAGCATCATGAAATGTACTTCCATATGAGATGTTTGTTCAAATCCTCTCTTCACATTTACCATTAATTGGGGCTCCTTTGTTGCTGAGGTGCCTTTAAACCATACAACCCGAGATCATACAAGTATGTTTTCTTTGTTTAATGTTTTCATTACATAATTCTATTTTTCTTACAGTACACCCCGTCCTGAAGACAACAACAGTGGCCATTATTTCAGGTGGTACACACAAGCGGTGCTGAAAGAGTTAATAAGATGTGGAGGAGAGCGCTGCGCTGCCATGGACCCACCTTCAGAGGATGCGGCGCCGCCTCGCACAGCTGACTGGAACACAGGTAGTGTCCGAATGGGCTCTCGGCAGACTTGTTGATCTTCGGGCGAACCACTGGTGCGAAATGCAGAGCAGGAAACCGGCGGGTGAGCAGTAGATCGTGCTGAGGAAATCTCTGCCATGTCGGAGGCAGAGGAGGGGGAAATGGATTGGGTTAGACCCTGGCAATAGTAAACCAATAACGACGCCTCCTTTTTTAAATGCTTCATCTCCGTTTGTGCCAGCGGATTGTATGTTCACAGAGCGCTACGTGCTGGTTTGATTCAGTGCAGGATGACAACAACTCACTACGGTATTGTTTGTAAGCTTATTTCCATATTTTCACTTACATTAACCTATCAATTGTAATGTGTTGTCAATGGTACATTGACACTACTGTGCATTTAAACTGCACCGATATGGAGCAGGCAGCCTTCCGAAAAACAGAGAAATGCTCAACGACTAAGGATTTGCATTCACAATATTGCAGTTGTAGATGATTAAATAGCCTATCTTAATAAGCTTATTTTCAATCTCAATTAAGCTGCGCATAATATCACAGTGTAGGGTACACACTGTGTTTGTGGTTTTTTTATATAGTGTTTGGTTTATTGCTGAAATGTGTTATCGAAGCCTTGATTTCAAGAAAACAGGAGGGTGGAGGCTCCTTAAAATTAACATGTATTTTCCCTGCTTCCCGCAGCCTGTTACTGCATGCTCAAAAGCCTACATAACAATGTCTCCATCCTCATATATCTTGTGTTCCTGATATTATTTCCTACGTTTTTTGTAATGTATGTTGACATATTGTTCAGGCCTGATTGTGTTGTTAAAGTGTTAGAAACTTTGTGTGACAGCGACCACTGATCACATCTTAAGGCCCGAGGTGTTTAGGGCTTCCAAGCTCTCATCAGATACAAAATAATGATCAGCATGCAAACATGTGCTGCTCTTGCCACGTATCAAATCAGAATAAGATGATTTTGGGGACGTACGTTTCTACAGGAGATGATAGAGGCTATATGTTCTTCTCAGTCAGCTTGCCTCCCCCCATGGGAGCTCGCCGTGATTCAGGCAGTGAACAGCGCTTCCTGGTGTTTCAGCACCATTAGAGTGGACAGAGCTCACTTTGTACCACACTCATCATCACTGGTGTCCTGCGTCCCCACCCACAGCACTGCATGGGCGTCACACGGCCAGTGACCAGCCCAAACACTCATTAAGAAAACGACGTTATTGTTGGTCATAACATTACATCAGCTCCCATAGAGAAGAAGTCTTGGAAAAATAATAATAAGTCAGTGTTTCAAAGGTTTTGGTAGAAAGAATTCAAGGTGTTCCAAATGTTTTCTACTCAGCCCCAAATATAAATGTAAGATTCTTCAGACTGATATCTGGAGTTATCTCAAGAACACACATCTTAGAGTATGTTTATTGTAGATTAGGGACATGATTACAAATAAATAACAGCAGTTATTTATCAGTATATATCAGTTGAAAATCCAGAGATAATAATTCAGTTGTAAGTGCTACATTTCACTCCCCATGCAGGAGCTCTTTAAGCCAATGATGTTAAATTATTTTCTAAAGCAGCCTGCAGTTCCATGCTGAGTTCCCAGAGGTGTTAAAGTCGTTTTTATATTGGCAGAAAAGTAGATTTTGGATTAGGATTCCATTAAATTAGTCTTCTTTTCATGTTTAGCCAATAACAGAACAATAACAATTAATGTTTCAACAGTTTTTTCTTGTTATCTCTATATTTATCTGAAGAATCCCAATCTAAGATTGTTAATTCAGGAAATCATTTTCTAACCTGAAATAATAATAAAAACAATCTTCTGTTATTTCTTTCTCTGCCTTTACGCCAATGATTTGAATTCTTACAATAAGTCACTAGAAACATATATAAGTGTACATTTACTTTGGATTTAATATTATGCATATTTCACTATATTCAGGTATGTTGATAAACCAGGTATATCCAGGATAATAAAAAAAAACACTTCTTGAAAGTAGTGGTTTTTTGCACCCCTCATCATGATGACATGAAATGTGAGCAGTTCAACCAATAATGGATTTGGCCCCTTTGGATTGTTTGATTTAAATATTGTAGAGACCTGAAAGGGTAGAGTATTCAATACTTCATAATGAAAAAGCAAATATTAGGAAATCAAACAAATCTAAAGTTGTTTTTGATACAAATGTATTTCAATTGTTTTACTTTTCTTCTTAAATCTCTTATTACCTGCCCATGGGGCCCAGCACAACATTATTTACAACATTATTTCAAAGCTGAATGATGAGGGCGTGAACTTTAGGGCAAGTACTAATGCTTTTGCTTTTTTTTGGGTCAACTTTTAGATACAATAATGAAAGGAAACAGGACCAACTGTAGTCCATAGCCCTGGATGTTTGCCTGATTCCTCAACCTAAAGTCATCATGGAGAAGTCCTTGGATTTGAACAAAGATGCCTCCCGCTCAACATCATCGTTACCACCTGAACCGGTGGACATCATTCGCAGCAAGTCATGTTACCGCAGAGTACGGCTGAATGTTGGGGGTCTCCCGCATGAGGTCTTGTGGCGAACGTTAGATAGGCTACCACGGACACGTTTGGGAAAGTTAAGAGATTGCAACACCCATGATTCTCTGATGGAAGTGTGCGATGACTACAACCTCGAGGAGAATGAGTACTTTTTTGACCGACATCCTGGGGCTTTTACTTCAATTCTGAACTTCTCCCGCACAGGTAAGCTGCACATGATGGAAGAGATGTGCGCCCTGTCCTTCAGTCAAGAGCTTGACTACTGGGGCATCGACGAGATCTACCTGGAGTCCTGTTGCCAGGCGAGGTACCACCAGAAAAAAGAGCAAATGAATGAGGAGCTCAAACGAGAGGCCGACAATATGAAAGACAGAGAGGGAGACGAATTTGACAACACCTGTTGTGCAGAAAAACGTAAGAAACTCTGGGATCTCCTGGAAAAGCCCGGCTCATCTGTTGCAGCAAAGGTAATGGAGTTGGGGTTGAGAGTTGGGGTGGAATTGGTTGGAGCAATCCAAGGTTAATCAACATAATGACATTCCCATCATCCTTTTTTGTGAGGGTGAGTTAGCATATGTTGCTAACATGCTAAACTAAGATAATTGGTGAACATTATACCTGCTCACGTTATGTCAGCACCATCATTGTGAGTGTGTTAACATTTCAACATTTAGTTCAATGCACCAATTAGCCTAAATATATAATGTCACAGAGATGCTAGCATGGCTGCAGACTCTTATTTTAAAAGTGTTTCTTACTTTGACATATTGATATATGATACACGCTATACTCTCTCTCTTTTAGTGAGTAATTGCCTCTGGTTGTTTGTAGCATTTTGAAATGAAGATGGGATGTTTTAGTTTTTAGACCACATCATTTTTTTGAATTGGCCTACCATAAAAATGCCTGTCCACAAGAGCACAATCTTAAAATGTGCACTGCTGCTAAGCTTTAGTGTGAGTAATATGAGCAACTGTGCATAGATTGCAATTTTCAGACCTATCAACACATTTCAAAAGCCATTAACAGTTGCAAAACATGAGACAATTTAAGACACCTCTGTGTTTTGGGCTTGATATTGTGATTGTTGCTAGGTTGGAACACAAAGAAAAGAGGGGGACTTATAGAATAAGCCAGCGGCTGTGATTTACCAGTGTGGGATGTGTCCGATATTATCTTCCATTATAGTTCAAGAACTAGAAAAAGCATGTCATGACTCTCACTGTGAAAGCAGCTCTCAGGATACATCACTCTCAAGCATCTTAAATACAACACAAAGTCCATTATATGCATCTCCTGTAATGCTTACCAGGGTTGTAACAAAAGTCCATTCCTATAGCCTATCATTTACTAGTATAGTAGTATATCTGTTCACAACTATAAAAACAGCAAACAAAAACACCTTCAATCACATTGATGAACAAATCCAAAAGCATTGAGACACATACACACACACACACACACACACACACACACACACACACACACACACACACACACACACACACACACACTTACTTAGCTGCCCTTGCTTTCAACATGAAATATATAAAAGTAATTCCTTTTGATTGTCCTCTCTATTTTTGTTAGACGTGTTTCTGTGCCTAGCATTGCCCTGAGCCAATTGCATTTGAGATATTTGGCAGAAGGCTGATATATTGAATTATATTGCTGTGCGAATGAACAACAAGTCACAAATGATTTAGAATTGTCTGAATCATTCGGATTAATCAAGGCATGTAAGGAGCACTTTTCTTTATCAACAGAGGATGCTAGTGACATTTATAGCAGATGGTTGTGTGACATGTCATTATTGCACACTTGAACAAACAGCTGCAGTAAGAGAGAAATGATAGAAACCCAGACTAATTGAGTTTGCTTCTGTAACAGTTATCTCATAACTAAGCCAGCTAATTGATTTGTCGGACTACAAATATTTATTAGCAAAGAATTTAGGTTAAAAAAATAAATAACTTGCTATAATGTTTGTATTAAGGTTTTGACCTATTTGGTTGAATGAGCATGTAACCCAGCCTCTCAGTAATATCTGTATGTTTAATGTCCCTATAGTATTTCATTGTTTATGTTCTCACCCTTCTGTTAGTCAGCTTGTAGTTCTCAATCGGAAAGCCATGCCTGAGCATGCTGACTTCTATTAGATATCCGACCTTTACTCAGTGCAAAAAGACCGAGTTAGCCTCAGCAGGCCTCTCTGAGAGCCACACCTGCAACAACAAACTGGGAGGCATCAGCAGTGTTAAACATGAGCAGCCTTTGATCACTCCTCCAGGTTGGATTGAAGGGATCAAAGGAGATGCTGTCTCTTTCCCACTCTGTTTTTAAAGTGAGTGGAGTGCCTTGTTTGGGAAATGTATAGGAATGAAACTATTAGCAGTGTGTGCTGGGTGATGCTCTGTGGTGAGAACTGTCAGCTCTACCCCACAAACAGACTGAGATGAGTGCTGCGAGTCTGTTGGTGAAACGTCTTCTTCGTGGGAATCAAAGCGATTTAAAATCAATGTCTATTGTGTTAGAGCTGAGAAAGTGCTGTAGCCTACAAAAAGGAGATGACCACTCTGACTTGACCATGCGCTGCTGTCTCCATTATCGCACCTTGATATCTGCAATTTATCAGAGCATCACTGGAGGAACGTTTTGAAGTGCGTAACGAAGACGGGTGCTATACCTTTTGAATAAAGTGATTGTGCTTATTGTTTCTTGAGAATGTATAGCTCTCTATAACAACCTTTTGATAAGCGGATACAGTGAGTTCCATTAAAAAGGTATTCATCATCTACTCTTTTGGCATCATTATAAGCCTAGAGCGAAGGTTTACAGAAAAAAGAGCTACCATGACACCGCAAGAGGCAGAGTTTATCAATTCCTAATTAGCTTGAAAGGGCAATGCGAACCACAGACCAAACTACTAAAAGCACTGATAGGGGTTGATGTATTGTCTTAGTCGTTTCCTAATTAGCTGGAGCACACTGTGGGTTGTCGGGCGGACCATCTCTGACCACAGCTCATCAGCTCTGCGCTCCTATCAGGGGTCAGAGATGGAAATGTATGTTACAGCCCATAAACAGATGGCCAACGGTACAGTTAAGTACAAAACAAACGGTTGCCAAGCAACGAAAGTATAATTTTATCATCACTGAAGGAGTAGGTAATGAACATGAGAGTAGGTCTTTTTGAGTTGCTGCAGTGTAATCGCACTCCTGCTTGGTTCCCCTTTTCAAATGTTCGCATAGAGCAACACAAGAAAGTAGTAGATTAAATATTTGTCGACACTTGCAGGGTAAAATCTTCTGCCCTGTCATCCTTCCTGTCTCTATTTCCCTCACTGGCTCATATCTTCTCTTCCTTCCTCCCTTTCTTCAGGATCCTCCACTATACCTCCAACTAAATGTCAGGGAAATGTCACGTTAATTATTCTCCAGGAGACTCCCGGCCCAATTTGAAGCTTCCCTCCCTCTCTGTTTACATTCTTTCTAAGCCACAGCATTGTCTGTCTCTTGCTCCAATAGGATTCGAGTCACCATGAAATAACATTGTTTGGCAAAGCAGAGCCTAACAGTGAGATTGGTGCCAAGAAAAGTCCAGTTTCACCTGCAGTGGCATTTATATAATTTCATCTCAATTTTGGGTGGTTTCTTGTCATTAATAATGCAACATGTTTCCACAGCTATTGGAAATTAGTAAGATGCTGAGACCATCGCTTGACAAGCAAATAATAACCTTTGAATAATTCAGTACAATATCCTAGTAAGAGTACAATTTTGAATTTTTTTATCAATTACTGAAATCCCAGATACCATAATCACATTGGAGATATTGTTCACTTACATTTTTAAGATTATTTTTGATGCTGATCAAATAAATCGTATCCAACTTTGGCTTTACCCAATTTACTGAAGAACCAAAGAGGAACATGAAGGTGTCTGTACATTTTTGCCTCTGGGAATCAAAATATGGATAATTAGCATTTCCTGTGCTTTTAGTGGATATTGTGTTGCAGATGGCAGGCAACACATTCCAATTGTGCTGCTCTCACACTTAAGATGTCATATAAATGTGGTCTGGCTACATTCCTCCGCATGAATCAGTAGTCCGCAGCTGAATCCAACACGTGCAGAAACCAGACTAATCCATCACTATTTCTGACAGTTGGAAAATCACAGCCAGTCAAATGAATGATGATGTTTATGAAGTCTTTAAAAAAAACAGACTAGAATGCTGTGTCCCAATTCAGGATTTGAATCACCCAGAGTCTACATGTATAGACTGAGTAACTCATGAAAGACTGACATTACCTGTCCCATTATCAAATAGTATATATCGTTTTTAAAGCTTTTTTGCAAAATCCCACAAATGATGTTATGGAGGTAGCAACATTCGGGAATTACTCAACTTCTTTTTGTATGTGAGGAGACAGCCTCATTTGGGAAGATGCTCAAGTTCAGCTATGTATCGCTTTGATTTCCTTCAGTGTCTAGAAAGATATGTGGGTACGTCTCAAGGAAACAGTTGTTGACTTGTTACCTTCTCTTTTTTAACGGCATTTTTAACGTTCCTCATTTTTAACCTCAAGGGTCCATTCTTGGCACACTGTTGTTTTCAGTTTAAATACTTTGCCTCTGTAGGATGATTCAAAACCCAATATGACGACACAGTTATTAGTTACAATGCAATTAAACAATTCCATTATAACTCCTTCTTCAAATGGTTCTTGAAGTAGCACTAGGATTTAACTTTTGTATGCCAATGTCAAACACATTAAAAAGAGGGTATCAGAGTGAGAATCAAGTATCTCATGCAACTATCAGAAAATGCTCAGGTCACAATTCTGTGTTTGATAGGGGATTTGGAAGAAAAGAACACATCAGATCCTGCTAGGTTATTTGTCCATGTTATCCTGGTTTGCGCGGTGCAGAGATCTACGCCGGGATCATGTGTGCTGGGAGATTGAGTGATTTAACGATTGCTTTCATGCCCGTCGGTCTCCCTGCCTGTCAGGGAATTGATTAAAAGCTCTCACCTACGACCGATTTTGTTGTCACTGTTAAGAGATCACAAGCATAAAGTTACACACTCGCACGCACACCTATATTTGCATTGTATACTGTTTCCAATGGTGTGAAACACTATCCCTGGAGTTTATGATAGCGAACAGTGACTTTACTTTTAATGGTGGAAAATCAATTTTTTTTTGTATGAGCAATTATGATCTGCGGAGAGATGGCTTCCTTATCATCGTTAAAAAAATGTGTTGCTTTCACATAACTTTGGAAATCAACATTCTCTTTCTATGCCATGAAGAAGACAACCAGAATATTGTTTTCTTCACATTAAGTAGGTATTGAATTCATTTTGAGTTTTTGACATTTTGAGTTTTTGACAATTACGTGGCACCAGAATAACTTTGGTGAAATTTGACAAGAACATGTTTTTTTTAACTCCATGTCGCAAATACACGACGCAATCCAAGAAACCTGCATTACATGTTATTCTTTGGGCCCCTTGGGTGTGGCAGAACAAACTGTAGACATAAGATTAAGGTATTATCACAGTTTGGAGTTAACGTGGTGAAAGTGTGAGCAAACAGTCCTGCATCCAGCAGCAGACACACAGCAGCATTAGCATTCAATTTGACTCATATTTCTGGCAACCAATTTTGTTCTCTACATAAACATGAAGGAAACATCTCCCTTTGAGTTGACTGTTGGTGATGGACAGGTAGATGGTGTGTAGGTGCTTTGTCCAGAAAACAAGAACAAACTAAAAGATGTTGAGAAGAATTGCAGAGTTGTGAGATGTATGCGCGTAGACTTGCATCAACCTAGATCTGAATCCTGAATTCACATATTACAAATACATTGTACATTATACGACATATATCTTTAAGGAAAGAACATCTTTGGGAGAACACTCAGTCGAGTGCAGATGTCCACTAAGGCCTGATAATCCCCTCCACTGTTACTGTCACAGTCACCAGTCCGCTGGGCAGATTACACGATAGTATGAATTGGTCTAATTGTGACAGTAAGGGAAAGGTCATGTGTTTCTCAGTGGGGTTCTCTCTGTCGGCAGCATCATAATGCATCACTAATATTGTGCTTCAGGTCAGGAGACACACTAGTTAGAACAAATATTTGGCTCATTGTTGCAATAAAAAAGGTCATAGATGCTTATTCAGTCACACATAAACCAGCGTACAAACAAACAGGGACATTTAAGTTATTACAAACCCAAAGCCTATAATTGATGTGTTTGAAGTAACTTGTGTGAAAAGTGCAGGCCATATAACCACGGATAAAAGACCAAGCCAAAATGCGAAGGATTAGGATTCTGATCATAGTCCATGCTATATTTCACTGTGTTTTTGTTTGATGTTTCTTCTAAAAATGAGTTACTGTTGAACAGAGGTTTTGTTCAACAGTAACTCCAAAGAGTTTGGGACCCTTCAGTATCTATTTTAACATTGTGCTGTTCTTTTTTAATGCTCATTCACTGTGCAGGTCTGATTCTCTAGTGGTTGAGTCGTGTTTTTGAGTATTTTACAAGTCATGTCATGCATTTTGCAGTAGATGGTTCTGGATTTGTAATATCATTACAGCTTTGCAGGCTTTTACTGAGGCACAGCTGTAGTATATTTCTGCTGCAGAACATTGTTGAGCAGGGACAGTTTGCTCGTTTTGCTCTATTTATCATAGCAGAATTTATTTCAGTGGACATGTTGCGTCTGATTGGTGACTGAAGTGTGTTATAGGTTACATAACTGTGGTCATATGAGCAATTATCTTGGAGTTCATGCAAAGAGATTGGACACGTATTTCAAGAAGAAAGGTCGAACACAAATAAATTGGATTGTATAGTGGAAGTGGTCAATAATAAAGAAGTGCCACTGCAAAGCTCGACAGCTCCTATGTTCTTTAATTTAGAGTTGAGCTGTTACGAGCACTGAGTGAAAGACACTGAGACTTCACTGTCCCCATGAGAAGGATGCCTGTAAGGAGAAAAATCAACAATAGATCAAGAGATCTGCAGGGTTCGGGGCTGTGAAAATACGTAGAAGATTACACATGGAGACTAAATCTGAGAAACTAAAAGAGAAAAGAAAGAAGCAGCTTGATGACTAAAGGACATCTAGCATATGATGATTGTTTAATATTCCATCATCTTAAGCCTGTGGGTAAACCACTCTAAACTCTGGTTTATTAATTTGTAGCCTTGTAGCATTTTTCACGTGTCTAGTTATTTTAGGTATATATGCATCTTGTATTTAACAAGAACAACCATTCAAATGTGTTTCATATTTTCTCTATTCAAAATGATTAACAAATTCCTCATTTAATTCATCAAGGTGACATTTAAGTCATGGTGTTTGTATCTTCTCATCACAAACAAATATGTTTATATTATGAAGAAAAAAAACGTTATTTTGGTTACAAAACCATAATTTTAGCATTTCACAAGTTTTTGATTTAGAGTTTCTCTGTTGTTATTATTATTATTATAACAATTATGTTGAACTTAGTAGTAACATAATCAACTGTCCTGGCTACTAGATATTAGTCAAGATACTGGATACTAAAAAACTGTTGAATTTAGAATAACCTGAAAGACTTGGGTGTGTGCAAAGTATTTGATAGTCCTTTTAATGGAGAGTATCTATGTTTCCAAAGAATGAGGAAGATATGAGATTAAATCTCTCACCTGGCCAGAGACTAAACAAATAAAAGCATCTGGGTAGTATTTTGTTTCTTTTATTGGCAGAAACAAAAGTTCAGCATCGAGGACCCAGATGTTTAAATGAATTGTGTTCATGAGTTATGACATTCTGGGAAACTGTTTTCTGTTCATAGAAAGATAAAAGACTAAAGCAATTTGAGCATCAACAAGAAGCTTGGTGTTTTAGTTTTTAATGTCTTAGCTTACATAAAGAAGTTTGAAACCATATACATTATGTATTTTGTGTTTCCTCTATGATACATTGAGACCTTGGTAGTGCAGAATTTAGCATATTTTATTCAAGAGACGGCAGTTCTAGTCTCACGGTTGGAGTCACATGCAGTCTAACTCAAAGCATCATAAGTATAATCAGCGAGTCAGTAAGTGAGTGACTAATACTGAGTAAACAATTATACTGTGTCAGTTTTTCCCAACAAGGAGCTTTTTATTATTGACTGTCACAACTGTTTTCATTCAAACACAACCATATGTCACGGTATACTGTAAAACATTTACAACCTTGGAGCAACAATGTTCCCTTTTCAGACCATCATCAGAAAAAAGGACCTAAACTAAAAATCATATTTTTTCATTTCACAGCTCTGAATGGTTAGCAGTAATAGTTTTCTGCTACGTCACAAAGATTGTGACCATAGAGGGTAAAATCAACAAGCCACTCCTTGAAGGTGTGCTTGCTGTGAGGAGTGAGGAGCCTATAAGCAATTTAAGTAAAACAGTGCTATCATTGAACTCAGATCTCGAGTTAGCAAAAGATCATTTAAATTCAAAACAAAATACAGAAGAAAGCAAAGTTAGTTGAATGCCAAGTCAAATCTGGCATTCAGAATATAAATCAGATCTAAATCAGATCTGCCATGTTGTTTATTTAATTAACAGGGACAGTGCACATAAATCAACATTCCTGTCTAAGTATAATGAACTAAAATGAGAAAATCACCTGCTCAGCAAATGAAAATACAGAAGACTTCGAGGGAAATCCTGGTCGCTGAAGATGCACACTGTGATAGATATATGGCCCTGATATGTAACCGTTGTCACATGTCATTCCTCACTGTTTCATTGCACACTGTCCAATCAATGCAGTAGAAAATAACCACTTCAGTCAGTTAACCCATGTGGAAAGGTTTATTTTAGGATGTACTTACAATTGACATACAGGCTCAGGCACCGGAAGTCCTGAGACGTATATTATTACCTTTTATGTCTGTGCTATGCAATTGATATCATATACAGTAAAAGGTATAGGTAGTTTTATTTTTTCACTTTTTTTGTTTTACCATTTCTTACCCACACAACACAGCAGAATGGCCCTGAGGCAGCTGCTGGCCTTGGATGTTCAGAAAGTCCACATCACCATTACTATGATATGCAACCCACTGCACACCCTATCCAATATTTAACATCTCAATATGTGTGGAAAGAAAAACTCTATAAGTCAATACTCTCAGGTCCAGCAGCTGCTCCACTTGTAGCATTTGCAGCTTTTCTCTCTGGAGGATTTCACTTCATGCTGAAGCTTGTGTGGTAAGGTTAAGACACGACTTTGAGTAAAGTGTTAAGGGCAGAGGTATAAATAGATTCTACTAAGGTGAAGGAGAAACCTTCATCAAGCCAACGCATGCTTGTGAGAATGGAGAGAGCGCACTTGACCATAGGTGTGAGGCACCTTACACCTTGATGAGCACTTTCACCCGGCCTGGGACTACTTTCAGGTTTTCCACACACACTCTCATACACACACATGAAAAAGACAATACAAAGATTCATACTGGCAGTATCATTGCAGTCTTTTATTTCGTTTTTCGAATGATTACAATGGCTACCTATACATTCAAATTGACCATATCCTAAGTTTAACCATAAATACGCACGTCAGCTTTATCAATACTTGGAGTTCTCCACATGCCAAAGCAGTGTGCCTCGGGCTGTAGTAAAAGTGATAGCGGTAACATAATTGCTGAGTGTCTTTATTGACAATTTAAAAATACAAGCAAAAGTGTTAGCAATTCACAAAACTGTGTGTCTGCTCTAATGTGAGCTGCAAAGGTTAGCATATAAAAGCAATTTTCACAATAGCAAGACCGTGGTGTAGAACGTTCCCACTGGTAGCAGGTTCTGGATGCTAGAAGATAATAGTTTCTAGATTGATGTTGGCGGCTTGCATACTGTTTGAAAATGTGAGACAAAAATAAAACCTCTTCCCTGCTTGTCCAAGTATGTAATGTAAGCGAGGCAGCTAAACAGGTTATATAAGAACAAAACCATTCTATTGTACATGTTTTACTCATTATGATTATCACATATTTTGAGTTTAAAACAATAACAATGTTTTTTGGAGGCAAAGTGAGCTGGAACGCTGCGTTAACAACCAACTCGGTTATCTATAGTTGCCTTTAGTTACCGTACCAGCTGATTCAATCTGGTTCCAAGAAAGCAAGGTAGTTTACCTCTTTCTGAAATCACAGAGATGGACCATTACATTACTTAAATGTACAATTGGTAAAGGTGTTTTTATTGTAAACTATGTGCAATCTGGGAAGGGAGTGGACAGCTGGAAACAGCAGCAAAAAGGGGCGGGGTTTGTGAATGGTTAATTATCCCTTTTCCACATTTATTTACATTAGTACGGCACAGAGCCTCCTGAACATGCCTCCGTAATTTCATTACACAGATAACATGCATATTGTGCTCGTCCTTGTGGTATGTTACAATATGTTCTCGCATGTTCCCTATGACCTAACAGGTTGCATCAAAGTCAGGAGAGTTATTGAATTATTTTAGGACAAATACAAAGATGCTGTTTTAAGTACAAAAATCATATGCGTAAAGCTGTCCAGTTCCCGAGGATTTGCATGTTAATATGAGTCTAACTCTTAAAAGGATTAACAGCACTGACACTGAATGGTCACTGAGCTCTCAAATAACTATGAAATATGGACTCAGTGTAATGTTAAGGCGTGAGTAAGTAGAACATCTGCAGTAAGCATGCGCATGAGTTCAGGATTAAGAGTCATCTTGCTTTGTATTGCTCTTGCTCTGTGAACACAATGTGTGGCGTCTTGCCGAGAGTCTTGTTTTTGTCTGAATGTGTCTGTGCTCTCTCTTCATCTCTCTCTTTTATTTTCCTTTCACTGCCGTCACTATAATGTTAAAAAGTTCACTGTCACTATCACCATGGCAACTGTCAGTTCTGTGATGCTGAGACTTGCAGCTGCCTTCTATTCAGGCGTCATTGTTGATTGACTGTGTGTGTGTGTGTGTGTGTGTGTGTGCGTGCGTGTGTGTGTGTGTGTGTGTGTGTGTGTGTGTGTGTGTGTGTGTGTGTGTGTGTGTGTGTGTGTGTGTGTGTGTGTGTGTGTGTGTGTGTGTGTGTGTGTGTGTGTGTGTGTGCCTTTCTCTGCATCTTTCTTTGCATTTCAAATCAGTGCTTTAATGTTTGCATTTTCCTTCTTCGCTGCTCCTTGCCAAGTATACGACGTTCTCTGGTTTCTGAAATAAAGAAAGTATCCTGGACTGCACGGGTGTGTGAAATGCGTCATACAGTCATTATTAGACCCTATAGAGGCAATATCCCGGAACAATGTGATAGACCTGCCTCCTTATATATCTGGTACTCTATTGTGCAATACATATACATAAGATCCTTGTGATTTCTTTTTGCAGTGTCTGACTGTTCACCATTGCTTTTTATGTAGTGCAGTGGGTAAACTACCATGTGGATAAAGTGAGACATTAAATGAATAGCCCATACAAGGAAAGCTTTTCCCAAATTCCTTCACTGATATTTCCTCAATCCAGAAGTGCCTCTACACAAAAGTGACTAAGCTTTCATTCCCCTCCTGCAATAAATGTAGCGTACTCTGAAGTAAAATGTACGATGAAGACAGCCTCCTTTGGTGGGCTAGACCAGACCATATACTGTTTCTATTTATACAGCCACCATGGACCAGTCAGAGTTTAAATATAGATGCTGAGTCTGGATTCTCTTCTTCATCTGAAATGCATGAATAATTGAGAGGCAGAGGAGATGAGGGGGGATTCATTCAGGAAGTGGATGGTCCAGGCATAGATTTCCTACCTATATTAGAAGTTTATGAAGTAAGGGAACACTTTTGAGGAAGTCCCCGAAATGTTCTTGTTCCTCATTTGTTCTTTTACTTCAGTGGAAATGACTGAATAAACAAGAGTCAAATGCCATATAGGCTTGCATATATTATTGACTGCTGAGGATGATCATTTGCATACTCCTACATAGGCATCTAATCTGTTGAAAATTACGTTATCAGAAGTGTGTAGCATAAATGTGGAATATGCTCAGGGGTGAAGCGAAGTCAGGGCCTGGAATGTAAATGATTACATTTAATTTAATTCACTGATCTAAAGGACATCCACTAATGTGACTTTCAGATTATTTAAGCAGATGATTCTTAGCCATCACACTTACAGAATCAAGACGAAGACACATAAGGAGAGTCAAAGTGCAGGAGCCCTTATGGTAGATAAGTAATGTCATGATTACAGGTCACAGTTACAGTCTGCAGGCCTATATGCATTTGTATAGAAAGCACAACTGGCAGTATCTCCAAGGTAAGTGTTATTCACTTTGGCAAGATACTGGAGGTTAAGATAAATGAGGCTCTGCTGTTCAAAGTTACAAGTAGAAGTGATGATAGAGAGACTACAGCTGAGTTACTGCAAATATGTGTGTGTGTGTGTGTGTGTGTGTGTGTGTGTGTGTGTGTGTGTGTGTGTGTGTGTGTGTGTGTGTGTGTGTGTGTGTGTGTGTGTGTGTGTGTGTGTGTTTCTAGCTAACATACTGGGGGAAATATGGAATACACAGTCTCCTCCCGTCTCCATGGAAACCCCATCTCTTTCACAGGCAAAGCCCTTCTACATTCAGAATCAGGGGTGTGAATTATCCCACATAATTTAACGCTCATCTTATTACTCTCAAGCTATCGACCACTGACAGTAACCTCTTGATGAAGATGAAGATCAATACTGTGATTGTGTGCTGACTGTTAATCCAAACAGCTTAAGCATTTCATGCAATTTGAACAGCCTCTCCTTAAGGCAGATAAGTAATTGCATACTCTTTCACTTTTAAGGGAACGGTGTGACAAATGCATGGAAAGAAAGCAGCACAGCACCTTACATTTAAACGGCGCTCTGACACAAATAGTAGAAAAACCTGGAGACAGAACGAGACTACAGCGGTACAGATGGTTCAAAGCTGGGTGAGCTTTGAATAAGGTACAAATCAGGGAGAGAAGGACGGTGCGAGGGAGGGAGGGAGGGAGGGAGGGAGCGGCAGAGAGGAGACTTTGTCAGACTTGCTTTTCACAAGCAGGTCCACGTAGCCACCTCCTGTCGAGCTTCAAGGGGGTTGTCATGGTGACAGTGGCTGGCAGTCGAGGCTGGGAGAGAGTTGCATGGCATCCCTGTGGCCTCAGAAGTGGCTCAAGGGATGATGGGAAAGCAAGTCAGCTAGTCAGGGGGGATCTTGGTGTTCTTGGTGCGACCTACATTTACTCACCCAAAAATAAATGAACCCTTTACTCAAACCTTGTTGACCATTCTTTTTTTAGTGTTAGGATTTGGAGCCATTCTAAGGTAGACCTGTTATTGTGTGTCCCTCTGTGAGTGCTGGCAGAGTTAACAGACAATAGTCTTGGGATTCACAGCAACAGGAGTTTCCACTTCTAAAGCACAGCGGCATGTACGTATGTCGTTGCTGTTAATTAGAAGGTGCCGGCTGGGGCACTGGGAGTCTGGGAGTTCCTCAGCTGTCTCTTGAGAATCCACCAAATGTAATACAAGGTGAGGCACCCACCTGAGATGTACCTGAGGGGGCTGAACCAAATAAAACACTAAATACTAAATACGAATAACACGTGATCACACATACTTTGGTTATAACAAATCTGAGTTTCTGTTGTATTGTTGAATAATTGACTAACTGTTCAGTTTCCATATTCTGTACGTCTACTTCTGCTAAAATATGTTTTAGCATCAAGCATTGCACCACAATCTTTACTTGGGACCATAACGGCCATGGAGTGTAAGGAACATAGTCTCACTGTATAATGTGAAAGTGAATGTGTGTAAATTGATCATCTAGCTCAGCAGTTACCCTGCTCACTCCTGCCATTACTTCAATCTTGTTTTCCAGCCTCAAAAGCTGAAAAGCCTCAAAAGCCAAAATGGTGCCTAAGGATTTCTGGGAAAAAAAAGGATGTATTTGTGGTGTACAGTAACTAACAACACTCCAAATAATGTGAAGGTAGATTTTTGCTGGCATGTTCTCAATAACAACTGTATATAAAATATGTTATGTCTACAGCCAAGTGGCCAAAAGAAACTGGTGATATCGCTTAATTCATGCCAACAGGATTTAGTGGTTTAATACATTTTACACTGAATGTTTTAATCTTAATTAGCTGATTCTTCAGTGTCCCCGAGATTCCATCAGTTATGTGCCCACAATCACACCCGCAATTTAATGGTTTAATTTAACATCTTTTATAATACTCTTCTTTTTTGAAAATAAATATTTCTCCACAAAACGTGAAAAGGTTCACGGTTCCGTCCTTTTTTAGTTTAGTGCTCGGTAGACTGATGAATGGAACAAACCCTGACAAAACCCAATGTAGCACAAAGAAAATTAATCATCGCTGCTGGGACACAGCCAACACAAAACCAGGCCATCATATCTGAGCGAGAGCTGGTGGCAGAGCAAACAGCAGCAAGTACAACATGGAATAATTGTAAATGAATAGGTTTTTCTTCCCTATGAGCCTCAAGTGTACAAAGCTCTGTAGAGCTGTTTTGGTGTATGTATATGTTATCAGCCAATAGTCCCTGTGCAACGGCTGCCATGTCTGAAGTCTTGTTTCCTCTCCCCTATAAGGAATAATTTCCCTCCCATATGTAACTTAGAGGAGAACCTCACAGGGAAGTGTGTGTTTGGGTGGTTTTGAGGTCATTCACATTAATTGTGTCCTGGATATCTTTTCAAACAGCCTATTGAGAGTTGGTGTCACCTTGTCCTATAGAAAATGGGGGGTCTGTGTGAACAAGCGTCTGCTGGGCCACACAATAATATGCCATGAGAGACACAACAGTGTGATCTGGCTTTGTTTAGTGTCACAGTGGGATTTCCTGTCAATCTGTTTCTCTCTTGTGTGACGTGTTGTCTTTTCCTCTGCTCTAGATATAAATGTCTCCTTCCTTTCTTCTTGTCCCCCCTTAAGTAGGCCACCAAGGAGCATTTGCTTGGAGTCACTTCTTGTTTCCATACAATCTACTTGCAATAATAGAGTATTCATCATACCTAACTCGCACGACATTAGAGAACATAATTTAGGGTGTGACCCCTATTACCATCGTTATATACAGTATGTGCCTCTGGGTCCACTGGGAGACTATAAATAGCCTGTAGTTGTGTTGATGCCAATAGAATCATGTCTTGGGCTCCATTCAACCTTTTCCTAGACATGTGCTCTGTAAGGCTTATCTCAGATTTACAGGGAAATAGTTTTATGAAATTAGCAGCCTATGACATTAAAACAACCCAGGATACAAAGAGATAAAGACAAGCAAGGCTGTGGCATTAGGGACATAGACCAATGGGAAATGAATAGGGTTCCCTTGTGGAACTTGACCTTATAACCCTTGATGTTACTTCGTTAGTAACCTTTGTAAAGCTTCTCAATCCTATTACCTCTGCCCTTTATTTCGTCATGCTTTTCTGTAGTTCTCCAACAGCTTTGAGTTTTGGGATTTGATACAATCCTGTTATGTCTGGTACACAATATGTGAACCTTTTAATACTATTCTATATAAAAATAAAAATGTAACCTATTATTTACTTTGTGCAAATATTTTCCTCTTTATTAACAACATCATTTTCCATTTACTGCCCCCTCTCCTTCCCCTCAGGTTCGTTAGATCAACCTTCGCTCTTCGGCCCCGGCACCTCTGCTCTCTGCTCTTGATGTGTTTGATTCTAATAGATTTCCTCTAGGGCAGGAGGAGAGCAGCACAGAGGGGAAGAAAATAAACCGATAGGGTCATTATTCATGTCTGCCGTGACGCTATGGCAACAGTGTCCTCCTGCTCTGATTGGTCGTAGATAAGGTTGCCTCTTTAGCCATCACTTTTACTTCTGGGAGTGGACTCCGAATAATTAGGCCGTTGTCAAGGCCCGCGTTGTCAATCACCTCCTAACAACCGTTGCTATTGCCCCATTTCTGCTGCTGTGCTTTCATTTCCTCTAGATGATTTACAGGGAAACCCCGCATCATGTGCTCTCTGCTGGCTTTCCTGCTTGTTTACTCAACTGGTTTTCTGTTTAACCAGTAGATCCAGTTCATAGATGAGGTTTTGATTAAGCTTGACTAGAAAGAACTAGTTACATAATTGTAATTAAAACACACAAATGTTATATCATTATATGTATATTTAATGCTACAGGATTTATGATTATGTCTTATACCTACTCTGCATTGTCGAAGCTGCGATTGTTTTTGAGGTTTAAAAATAAACTTTTCTCTGATTTAATTCATTTTATAAGAATATTACGTCCTTCGTGTGGGCTTTTGCAAAAATGGGCTTTCTTCCAGCTACAGTATACCCTCCCACTCATCCTCCAAGTTGTGCTGTTTGGTCCTGTGCTATGGTTTCTAGGAGTAATTCAGGATTAAACTAAGTGAAGAATACAGTTAAAAAATAAGCCTGTTCTTAGTCCACTAAAGGTACAGATGCTCACCTGACAAACTACCCTAGCTGAGTTTACTGCTTGATAGTCCGTTTTGGAAGCCTTCAACTAAGGTGCATTAAGAGTGGATAATGAAGACACAACTAAGGCTGAATTTTAGAGCATACTTCAGTAGAGAAATTCTGCTCACCTTCATTGGAGCATTAGCTTTAATTTCAGTGGATGAAATGTCAAAACATTGTCACCTTATGTGTTAACCTTTAAACTGTCTGACATCAATGCATGTGCATTCAAACAAAGGTTCTTAACTTCAGCATCACATATCAGTTCCTAATCACCAAACCAGCCCTAAATAAAAATGACTTATGACTTTGTATGAGCTGTAAGTGGGATTGATCGGAGGCTGGATAGCCGTGCAACATTTCCTTTGGTATTTCTCACGGTTGAATAAGGAAGTGTATTCAGATCAAACAAGCTCAAGTTACAAAAATAATATGCTTCAAGAAAACCCAGTGTTTTTTGTGTGTTTACACTATGAATGCTGGATGAGAGGGAAACTGTCATACGGTGTTAAAAAAGGTGTAGTCTACCACCACGTACTTGCTTGTTAGCAGGATTGGTGGAGTGGGGACGGGGTAGTGTGTGTGCTTGTCGGGATGTGTCAGGATACTGTTTTCTTCCAGTTCTCTGCTTTCTGCAGTGAAGTGGACTTTGAGGACATGCTGCTCCTATTACATGTTCATTTGATGTTGTGTTGGTGCCACTGCAGGTGGAACAAGGGACAGGTAATGGTCCCCTTAGCTCTAAATAGCCCATTAGAGAGAGAAATCTGTGTAAAATATCATGAGGATAAGGTTTTGTAACCCCAGTTCTGTGATCTCAGACAGAGCCCTGAAGCCTTTTCACTTTGCTGTTTTATAGCATTCACTAATTTAGTGGAAACTGAGTAGGGTCAGCACTGTATGAAACCAGTAGGCTTGTCTGATTATCTCTGCAAATTCATGCTAATTTTAGTGCAGAGGAAAGTGGTTAAGATCCCATTCAAGGCTATGATAATATAACTTTATTTACGATTCCTAACCTGTTGTGATTTATCATAAATTTGACTTGACTAATTCCTGAGATTTTTATGAAAATATCTTTAGAAAGTTGTTTTAGTCATGCATTTTACTTGGCTCAAAGGATTGCAATATCAGTCTGTTGGCCGGTCCACCACTGAGACTAAAATATCTCAACAGCTAGTAGATGGATTTCCATGAATTTGGCACAGGCATTCATTCCTTCATAAGGATACATTGTAAAAACATTGGGGATATCAAGGTTCTTCATCTGGTGCCATTACAAGGTTAAAAAAAACATGTTTTCAGTACTCTAAAATAACATGGATAGCTGGAAATCTAATGAAATTCCATCAGCTTCAGCCTAACTTTGATTTCAATGCAAATAAGCACATGTTAGCAATCCCTTACACACCATCTCTGACAATCTTCAGCCACCTTAAAATAACACTTTGCTTTTTTTGTTATAAATACCTGGCTCTTGTAGACAATGGAGATAGTTTTCAACAGTCAAATGTACTGTATTTTGTGATGATTTTGTTTGTGTGTATTAGATGCTAAACATCAACAACACTTCCCACTGAAGCAAAGTCACTCATGTGGATAAACCTCTTAAGTGAGTCATGAATACATAAGTGGTCCAAGTCAATCCAATCCATTAGCTCTCAGTAATCACACACTTCACGCAGTTAGCCATTTATTTAAGTTATTTTTTAAATGGGAAGTGTATTGGAGTGACTTACAGATAGCACTTTCGTACTGTAATCAGAACCCCTTTAAAAACAACAACTTTGCATTCATTGTAGGGTGTTATTTACAGACTAAGAAATGTATTCTTATGTGTGTATCTGATATTTAATGTATGTTTTAGTCTGATTTCATTCTACGATCCTGCATCTTTACTCATATTACTTTTATACATTTGTCTTTCAGATACTGGCCATCATCTCCATTCTCTTTATTGTGCTATCCACCATTGCCTTGTCTCTGAACACCCTCCCAGAGCTGCAGGAAACAGATGAGTTTGGCCAGTCCTCAGATAACCCACAACTGGCCCACGTGGAAGCTGTATGTATTGCCTGGTTTACAATGGAGTACCTGCTCCGCTTCCTCTCCTCTCCAAGCAAGTGGAAGTTCTTCAAGGGTCCTCTGAATGTCATTGACCTGCTAGCAATTTTGCCCTACTACGTTACCATCTTCCTGACAGAATCCAACAAGAGTGTACTGCAATTTCAAAATGTTCGCCGCGTGGTGCAGATTTTTCGGATCATGCGTATCCTGCGTATCCTGAAGCTTGCTCGTCACTCTACAGGTCTTCAGTCGCTGGGGTTCACTCTTAAGAGGAGTTACAATGAGCTGGGCCTGCTTATCCTATTCTTGGCCATGGGCATCATGATCTTCTCCAGTCTAGTGTTTTTTGCTGAGAAGGATGAGGAAGATACAAAGTTTAAAAGCATTCCAGCTTCTTTCTGGTGGGCTACTATTACTATGACCACAGTAGGCTATGGTGATATCTACCCAAAAACTCTACTAGGAAAGATTGTGGGGGGTTTATGCTGCATAGCTGGAGTACTGGTTATTGCCCTACCTATTCCCATTATTGTAAATAACTTCTCTGAATTCTACAAGGAGCAGAAGAGGCAGGAAAAAGCACTCAAACGAAGAGAGGCCCTAGAGAGAGCAAAGAGAAATGGTAGCATTGTCTCAATGAACTTAAAAGAGGCATTTGCTCGTAGTGCAGAATTAATGGATGTGGTGGTAGAGAAGAGCGAGAGGCCTCATGACAACCATCTTTCTCCAAGTCATTGGAAATGGACTCCCAAAGGAGCTGCATCGGAGACAAGCTCAAACCGTTCCTTTAATGCACATGAAGGCTCTCCCGACAAGGGCCGAGACACCAGTCCTCAGAGGATAAATGTTCAGAAGCTCGAGGAGATGTACAACCAAATGGCCAAGACACAATCCCAGCCAAACCTCAATGCTAAAGACAGGGGCTCTAGAGCTGGCAAACAGAGGGACGAGATAGAATTGGGGGCCATCCAGGATCACAGGCCAACGGTGCTAGGAACCAGGGAAGGAGTGGGTGACATGAAAAGCCTGTCCAGCATTGACAGCTACATCAGTTGTGCTACAGACTTCCAGGAGAATCCACGCTTCAACCATAGTCCAGCAATGGACATTGGTCTTCAGGAAAGCAACAGGTTCTCTCACAGTCCGGCTATAGCTTTTTCCCAGCATGGGAACGCAAAAATAGGCCAACAAATCACTGGGGAGCGTGAGCCCATGTTGACTCCCATCACAAAACCCTCATACTCAGAAAATGCTCGGAGATTCTTTTTTCCTGGCAACTCCTCAAAAAGCATTATACCCAAAGGAGGCTGTCGCAGCGATAGGGGGTCAGGCCCGTCCCCGCTCTCAGACAGCTCAGTCCAGTCAGACAACTCTCTGTTAAGCCCGGAAGTTTCCGTCTACACAACCGCCAGCAGCAGAACTCCACCGAAGTCCCCAGAGAGCACGACCCTGGCGGCAACTGTCTTCACCTTCCACGACTCCTCCATTAGCAAATACATCGACGCCGATACAGATGATGATGAGCACCTCCGCGACATCTCTGAAGCCAGTCCTTCAGAGCGTCTTTTGGCTGGTTCAAGCCCAAAACGCAGCATCAACATCAATTACCAGAAGGGCACCAACCATTTAGAAACAGCCCAAAAAATGCTTGGCCAGAACTGTCTGTTCCCGAATGAAGGAATTCGTAGGGTAGTTCATGAGAATCATGTAGGACCTGAGATGGCACGTAGACCAAAGGTTGACAGGGGGCGTCAACATACTTTGGATAAAGGCCTCTGAGGCACAAGTGCAGCAGAAAGGAACAGGGAGCTGGAGCAGAGTGTTTATGATGGAGACATCGGACAGACTAAAAACACTATCTTATCCAGAGACAAAGAGGAATAGACAAAGGATCTCACCAAAACATTTCACAAATTATCTGAGCATGCCATAAGGCACTACGCTCAGGGTCAACAGGTGTGGTGAATACTCTGGGAGAAAAAAAACGTCAACATTGGAGAATGTCACTGCCCCTCCTTCAACTCATTCCTACTACTGGTGTTACACAAAACAAAAGAGCACTCCCAGGTAACCTACGGGTCTGTTCAGAGATACCCGTGGAATCAGAGTCGACAGAGAAATGTGGTGAGTTTAAGCAGCAGGGGGATATCTCTTATCTCTCCAGGAAATAAATCCTGGAAATAAAGCTGCCGGCTATCCCATTACTGATTCCCAGTTCATTTTGTAGTCTTGGAGATACAGGAGAGGACCTACAAGCCTATAAACTACTAACTTGTGCCCTCCATTCCCAAAACTGGCCTTAGTCATTTACATTTGTAGAGGTGTGCATGTCTGCATATACCGTAAAGGTATATGTGCATGTGTGTGAGTTAGTGTGAATGTTGATGGGTGATCTAATGGTAATTCATGGATACACACTCTTGAGATTGTCTTATCTGATTTATTTTTATATAGAAAGTCCCTTATAAATATATGTAATTTGCTAGTCTGCTGTGTCATATTCATACGTGAAGAGTAATCTTGTGTAAGGTCAAATGTCTTGGCACAGCAGCAGTTATCGAAAGCTCCAGCCCATCATCAACTGAACACTCTTTCTTGAACAGTATTTTGCTATTCCCTATCATGACATGGTGAGAATGGATGATACTTTCAAATATTGACCAGTGAATATTGTCCTAGCACCCCAGTATGATTTTAAGGGATGGTAGTGGTAGTGGACCAATCATTTTGTATATGGGGTAACATAGGAGCCTGAGATAATAAGCTTGATTGCTGCATAAAGCGCACATTTATGAAGCATGCATGCATCCAACCAGTCAACATACAAAAACATGAGATGCTTTAGAAAATGAAATATATAAAAATCCAATAATATCGTTTTTTCTTTACAGTAGGAGCAGATGTTCAGCATGCATTGGCCTTCTTTTGACCAACACAAAAGCATCTAATGTATTCACGCTCAGATAATGGAATATGTGTGTATTCCATCTCTACTTTGCTCCTTTAATCGTCAAATACACTTTAATGGCACTAAATATACTCTGCCAGGTTAACGTTACTGTAGGCAAGTCAGTTGTAAATGCGGACCTGATAAAACTCATGCATGAGCACACACACACACTAATGACTCATACAGGCATGAAAAACCATTTTCAGGATACATCGATACATTTAGTTTCCATGGAGACAGCAGCCTTTTTTAAGGGTGGCTGCAGCTCAGCAAAGGTTTGTTAATTAGGGCGGGAAAGTCTGATTGCATTTAACGTTTGTTTAACACATACACATGAACACACACACACAGGCATGTACCAATAAAGTGACAGGTATGCACAGTAGACACATGTTACCAGAGCCACTTCTCACTGTGCATATTTATGAGTACTGAAGCAACATTATGATGCCTTGTTATGTTCATGTGTTAAATCTCTATAGTATTCCATAAATACTACAACTCAACAATGCATTGTCTATTATCTGTTTGTATTTCCACATAGCAGTCTTACATAACAACCAGAAACCAACATATAGAGGGACAAAGTGCTGTATTTAAACCAAAATCCTGGACTTAAAAAATATGAATTTATTTATTTATTAATATTGTCTTCACCCCCGTATATAGACCATTCTTACATGAGCAGGGTAACTATAAAGG
Organism: Gymnodraco acuticeps; assembly: GCF_902827175.1. Lineage (NCBI taxonomy): Eukaryota > Metazoa > Chordata > Actinopteri > Perciformes > Bathydraconidae > Gymnodraco > Gymnodraco acuticeps. Next base: position 2,472,628 of record NW_022990235.1, read on the forward strand.
GTTAACAACCCACTGTTCCCCCCTCAGCCCCAAATATGATTTCAACTATGAAGGTACAACCTTTTTTAATGCCTTTAACATTTCTCAAGAACTCAACATGACTGTCTCTAACTTTAACAAGATTAGCCCTCTAATAAAACTCTGAGGAAACTGTAGAAGCTTCCTGTCCTAAATATAGTAGTGGAAGATATAAATAAAATAGGACATTGCTCTATAATACAAGTAGGTGTTGAGTATACAATTGTATACAAAAGTCAACAGAAGGTGATCGTCATGCATTTCTTAGTGTTTTTGTCCAGAGTCTAATCACAAATCCTGATTTATTTTCCGTTTTAATCACAGAGTTGAACCATTTCATATTGCTCTCGGTTAGTGAAAGGAGCTGAGGTGTGGAGGGAATAACAATGACTGTGAGAGGCAGAGAAAACCGTGTGTGTGTGTGTGTGTGTATGTGTGTGTGTGACAGCTGTACAGCCAGAACATTAGAGCAGTAAGGAATGAACTGTTTGTGAATGAATGCATGTTGGGGGAATCCTGCTTCTTGTCTCTAAATATTCTATCTGCAGTTCTTACTCTTACATACAGCAGTAACACAGGTTATACCTTAATCATATGAGATTACTCACACATTTGATTTTATAGGGAGTGAAGCCTAATTTAAAGCTGAGAAGTGACTTCATATAATTAGTCAAGGATTGATGGTTTGAGCTGCTGATAAATTCATGTAATGCAGCTGCATACACTATGTATGATACAAAATATTTGTTTAATTCATTTTCTTACAATTTTTCCTTTTGGTGAAAAGGAAAACAATGGCAATCGAAAATATTTTGAAAGAAAAAATTGATTGTCTGCAAAATGGTGTTATCAAATGAAAGGATTTGATTTGAGTAAAAGGCGTATGGCAAAACAATTGACTGCAGCTATCTAACACTTTCCAGATGGCCTTTGGTGAAATTCAGAGTGAATCAGTTTTGAATGTCTCCCTAAAAACGTGTTGTGAATGGCTGTTCCGTTGATTATATTTGTACATTACTGTATGTCTTTTCACATAAATGTGTATAATTCTCCATATCCCATTGCAAGGTGGAATTGGCAACTTCAATTATATGAAATTACATTAAATGCAAGCTTAGTCTATTATATTTCATTTCATTTTGGTTAGACAAAACCAGTCTTAACACACATTTGGAGTACCGACCCGCTTCATGTAAGCTCCATTAGATATGTGTCTTTATCTTATGAAAGTCAAGGCCAATGCATGCAAATATCTGTAACCCAGTCTCACCTAAATTTCATTGTGGATTTAAAAATAAGTAGTCAAATAAGCTCATTACATCATTACAAAAAATTAATGATTAAGTTTCATTTTCAACGCTACGATAAAGGGCATTCAGATCACATAACCTCTCATGAAGAATCCTATGAGCACCTGTCGCATCATTTAGGTTTTCTATTATGGCAGTCAGGGACCATGTTTCACTGAAATATCTCTAAACAATGATGACAATCAATATTTCATAAATAGATAGCAAGTACTATTGTGGAGAACTGAGATTTATTATGGGAAGATATTACACAATAGTGCACCCATGTGCATCAACACAAAGCAAGTGCTTAAATCCTTACACTGGTATTGATACTCTTACGTTTTTAGACTAGTGCAAAAGAAACATCAAGCATGATGTTGTGATTTCATACTAGACTGCGATACTGTGACATAATACCACCATAATACAAGAACATATTGATTTGGTCATTCTTTAAATGCATTTTCTTATGTTCATTCTTGTTTTTATTTTAATCTAAAAGGGATTTTTATTTCACTGATATCACTACAGAGAAATTCATACTAAGCCATTATTCTTGATGAAGAAAACACAATCAAGTTATTTATTTCTCATTTATTGATACAAACTAAGAAAAAGAGCACAGATTCATTAACTTTTCCATAACAAGACTCCCAACTGTACAGTGAATGCATTTAGTTTACGTAAGTTAACTTACAATAGAACTTGGTTGTCGCTCTAGCTGCTAAATGTGTGAAAAGGTTCAAGTCGGTTTTTTGGTTAGAACCCCATAGGACCCTTTTCAAGGACATGTGGTAGTTTCTAAAACCCAGTGAGATCCACTGCTTTAGCAAGTAGCCCAATTTACTCTGAATCTAACACTGTATTACAGGGTTGGGGTCTATTCAGAATGCCTTGATTAAGTAAAACACAAATAACATATTACACTGTAAAAGGAACCAGTATTAGAGCATGAGGTAAATAAAAACATACTAAAATACAAACTAAAACATCATCTATATTTTTTCAATGTTTTAAGCTCTCAGTGGAATTGACCCCAACCTTGCCTAAGCCATCAGTCTTTGTAAAGTACACTGTTTCCAGGGAAGTGAAAAAATATATTTGAAAGACCTTAGCCAGCTCTTATACAATGTTCTTTGTAGGTCCCGAGGCTGTCTGTTTTGTACAAAAAAAGAAAAAACATTTGTACGTGTTGACTTTCTATGCTGTTGTTTCTGTATCAATGTTTTATTGTTCTGTGCATGTTGTACCTTTGGCGTTGTGACTGGTTGTGATTCACACAGAACCAGTACTTGTCATGTTAAAAAAGTGTCTCAATGTCCCAAGATAGTTCTATTTCTCAACAAAAGCAACATTTCCCTTGAATGAAATAAATCAGATCACTTTACATTTTGATTAGGATTTCTGACTTTCTTTTTTTGCTTTTAATTTGCTGTTGTTGATGCAAACTAAAATAAAAATGTGTTTTATTAAAATCTTTGTTGAGCAGTCAGGACAACAAATGCATTGGATTCTGATTCGAATTAGCAATTTTCATCGGCACAGCCATTTTAATAAAACATCTACATGAAGTTGCACTCATCTGGAGAAGAAGGCACACCTGAGCATTGACCAGAACTCTTTAACAGGACCGGTTTATTATTCTGGCAGATTGTTCTTTATACATGAGCCTGAGAAGATGTGTACAGGATAACAGAGGGGAGGAGGATGTTATATAAAGAGGAAGCTGTGGGCTGTTGGGCAGGAGCAGGCCTCCATCCTCCCCACACGCCTCCACACACCCCTGCATCGAGGGTTTCCCACCGCCTGCCACTGGTGTGACTGTCTTCTGCACCAAGGATGAGGGGAGGAATCAGTTAGTGGTCACACAATTACACTTTAAATCCAAGTGATAAACAATGATGCCATCTAGTGGTAGTCCTCATTGTTACCAATCGGATCAAAGAGATACACTGTAGGTGAAGACCATTTGTCCAGGGTTCTGCGAGGAAAAACAATCCGGCCCAGGCTGCACTGTCACAAATGATCCGCATATCTGTACTCTATCCACCACTGCACCTCGTTTCAGAATACATGCTTGATTTTTGCAGATACCGTGGCCAGGATCTTCTGGAGTTTGAATTGTTTATCTTGATGATATGGTGAGGGTTCAAGTTTGGTTGAATGTGTTTTTTGGGTTAAGGTTCTAGTAGCGCTATGGAGCAGTTTTTCTTCGTGCACAAAGACCAGGATGTGAAGAAAAGTCAACACATCCATCTAAGGCAAGTTTCAAACTTACTTGGCAAAAAGGCTAATAAACATTTGTGTGTAAATTGATTACCTAATGGCAGGTGAAGCTTTTATAATGTGAAAAATAACAGCAACTGCGCTCTAATTTTTCTTTGCCAATTTGCCTTTGGTGATAAGGAAAGGTGACCTTTAATAGTGAAGTTTTGTCCAACACTTAGTTTCTTTACTAACTAGCCAAATTAAATTCAAGCTCATTTCGTGGTTGGATGACACCTTGGCAGAGACACTTTATCTTTCTCTTCTGGTCATTAACATTTCCAGAACAACAAAGGCTTGAATGTGTGAATTCTGAATTCAAAGAAGAATAACTTCTGCTCTTTTTCTCCATTTGTAATCATGGAGAAAGCAATGCTTTCATCCAAGAAACATTTTAGTAATCTAATCCATTCTTACCTTCCCCCGTCGTCTTCCTCTCCATCTCCGGCACAGTGTGTCTGTTCAGCAGAGAGAGCGGGCGGCTGGCACTCGACACACACACGGTGCCCCTCCCTCAGGTGCTGCATCCACTGAGTGTGTGGGCCCGAGCTCTGCTGGCACCCTTTAGTCAGAGAGGTCAACTGAAACTGGACACAATACCTATTTTACACACACACACACACACACACACACACACACACACACACACACACACACACACACACACACACACACACACACACACACACACACACACACACACACACACACACACACACACACACAAACCAAACTCAAATACATACATGTTGACGACACATGAGAACATATCAAATTCTAAAAGTCTCTGGTCGTGTTACCCTGTGATGTCACTGCTGTCAGGGATGTCTCTTTTCTTCCTGGCGTTGCCATAGCCACCAGAGATAATCAATGCTGGGACTGCAGAGGAAGCATGCAGGATAACATTACATGTGACAGTATGTTACGGTAGCTCATACATTTAAAATGAGCAAATGCCAGGAAACTGTTGATAAAGTATATTAGAACTCCCTGGTGTGGAACAACCTGGAACACTTTGAGAAACAGCTTCGCTTATGGGCAATATCAGATATTTAGTAGAGAGCTACAAATCATACTGCTGTTTTACTACTACACCATGGAGACTCCATGCATCAGCAACCCCATTGCTCTTTTACAGTGAAACAGACAACAATAGCAACATTTTGTACAGTTGTAAAAATCGAGGTAAATAGAACAAGGCTCTGGTTTCTTAATTCCAGTGTGAATTAATGGTCTGCTTGAAGGCGTTTCTCTCCACAATAGTTGTCAAAATAAGAATCTCTGTGCTACTGCAGCAACTATAATGACATATTGGTTAAATTATGAAAGACTAGCCAAATGCCCTCTTTGGTCATGTGCACAATTGGATTAAAATAACTTTTATTAGTTTAAATTGAAGTGTCTTATATCTACTGTTGCCATATATATATATACTCTTTTAAAGCCAATGTTTCTGCATGTGACTTTTAATTGAATGAAAAAACAGCGTGACCTTTTTGTATGAAGGGATATTTAGTTGTGGTTTTCAGTAGTTCACTAACATGTCTTTCACAGGTAAGTTATCAATAAATGGGTCGCAATCCATCATACTAATTCCACTAGAATAATAAATAATTACCTAAAGGTGGGGTAGGTAAGTTTGAGAAACCGGCTCGAGATACACTTTTTGTTATATTCCATGGAATGCTCTTAACATCCCGATAGCAATGAATATCTTGAAGTGCTTTGACAAAAAATCCATAAAAAAATGTCATCTGTGGAAGCCGTAGTACTGTAAAAAGCACGACCAATCATTTTAGCCGGCCCGCCTAAAATAACTGGGTGGCCTACCTGCCTGTCAGCCTTCCATCTGTGCACAAACTTATCTTGTGCCCTCATTGGTCATGTGCGCGTTCGTGTGTGTTGGAGGAGGGGCTCTGTAAGGAAGTGGCAGATTTTTTCCAGCTGTGTATTTTCAAATTCTAGCGCACTCGAGCTGGTTTCTCCAAAATGACCTACCCCACCTTTACCTAAGTGACCTTTTATAAGGCCAGCCATATTTTGTATGTAATGTCTTTGTAGGTAAACACCTTAAATGAGTTGATCACATGGATGTGTGTTAGGATCCGGGTGCGTTTTTCTCACCAGGTGGGTTGGGACAGTTCCCCTGCTGAGACCAGTACTCTGCGCAGCCGGCGTGCTCCTCCAGGTGAGGACAGGGTGTTCCTGCATTGAGGGGCCCCTGCAGGATGGCCCTGCTCCGCCTGCGGACTGTGGCCCTGCAGGGCTCAGCACAGCCTGACCATGCTGTCCACTCGCTCACCACACAGGACAGTGCTGGGGGGGAAGAAACAAAAAAATGAATGATAAAGAAGACTAACAAAGCCAACACCAGCATCCTATACATCCCCAAATAGTAGTCAGATGTTAAAAATTGCAAATGTCAACCAATTCTAGTTTTAAATGACAGTATCATAGTCCTCATGTTACTATTATAGTCTCACTATCAACATGTGCAAGTGTGTGGGTTGTATAGCATACACATTAAGCTTTAAATACAAAATATATTTTATGATGTATTGAGAAAAGGGGAGTGGGCAGATCTTAAAGTGGACCTATCATGCTATATTTGAAACATATATTGTAGGGCCATACCTATATAAAACATGTCTGTGAAGTTTTTTTTTCAAAATACCAAACAGATCATGCATTTTAGCCATGCCTCATTTCGCTCTATTTGCTCTTTTCCAGCCCTGTTTTTGCAGGGGGCTGATTCTGCTTTTGTGGAAGACTACAGTGCCACTTACAGGCCTGGCATATGTACTACAGCCTCTCCAGCGCTTTCGAGCGGTCTCTCATTTCCCTGATAGGTGGAGAGTTGCCCATATAGGCGGAGCACCCCTTTTATGGACGGAAGACTTTTTTGATATCGATTTCAGTCCGTTTGCGTTATCGTCCTCGTGTGGCTCCAGCCTAAAGCAGGGGTCTCCAACACGTCGACCGCTAGCTCGCAAGCCCTCAATAAGTAGCTCGCCAAGCAAATCCAAAATGTAAAAAATACACCAAAAAAAAAAGGAAATGTAATTAAATGAATCTACCCTATGCACGTGGCGGCTGGTGGAAAATATTTTTAGTGGGGCTATGGAAATAGGGACCAAACCATACTAAGGCGGTCCATTTTTGAGAAATGACCCCTTAAATTATCTGGTGATGTTAGAGGGTGAGGGGAGGACAAATTGACTCTTAAAAATATGAGATAATCCATAATCTTCAGTGTGGTTAGCTATGAATCTTCCAAAACTGTGCAACAGTACTAGGCCCACACAAACTGCAGAACACTGGTGCTTTGGGAACACTCAAATGATTTAATTCCCATTTAAAATCAGGAGACTAAATACGAACAGTATGTGTGTGTGTGTGTGTGTGTGTGTGTGTGTGTGTGTGTGTGTGTGTGTGTGTGTGTGTGTGTGTGTGTGTGTGTGTGTGTGTGTGTGTGTGTGTGTGTGTGTGTGTGTGTGTGTGTGTGTGTGTGTGTCGACTCATACTTGCCAACCCTCCCGATTTTCGCGGGAGACTCCCGATTTAATTGCCCTCTCCCCGGTTTCCTCCCGGGGTCATATTTCTCCCGATTTCTGACAAAATCAGATTTACTCACGACTGTTTCCACTCGGACTTTAATACAGCTACACCATTGTTTGGTTTCCATGGTAGCGCGTCTCTTTAGCAGCGCGCGCAACTCAAAGTTTGAGAGGGTGAGGAAGATGAAAACTGAACAAGAATCGACAACTCCACCCTCTGCTCACTCCTTTCCTGTAAAATACAGGTCCAGCCCACACATATGCTCCATGGTGCTACAGACATTGCCTTACAACTACAATAAGCATGTAAATGTTAATCTACAGCTCCGGCGATCCACTAGCCATCCTCGACAACTACTGTAGCGTCACCTTGAATATGAGTCCAAACAACTCACAGAACACGGCGCCCTTTGAGCATCAGATCTGACGACGCTGATTGGCTGAAATTATGTTTAGGCGGCATAGTATACAGATAGTAACAGTCAGCTTGTTGGCTGCTGCTGCTGCTCTGGCTGAGGGCTCCTTTCTACCGCCCGGACGAGAGAGGGTAATGATACACCCTGCGGCCAGGCAGGAAACATGTGACTTATCGGTAACTTTAGATATCGTAAAACAATTTTAAACGAGATTTTATTGTAGATTATACATTTTACTGATACCAATTATATAATATTTACCTTCTTCATTAAAAAAAAAATATTTTTTTTTTTTTAAATATATATTTTTTTATTTTGAATGACAATCAAACATGTGGGAAGAGGGTGGGCGGCGCCCCTAGCACCCCTATGGGCCGGCCGCCACTGCCTATGCATAAACGAAACCTCAATCATAGCGAACTCTATCTACTTACTACAACTCTATATCTATCCAACACCCCTCCTCCCTCCACCCCCCACAATGAATATCGACCAATCACGTTCTTGCTTGATTTGCGGGACCAGTGCATAGATGTATAATAAGAACTGGATACAGCGTGGGAGGCGGGGCCTCGTTAATTCCTATGAGAGTTGCTCATTGGCGCATTAAGACAAAATGGCCCAACTTTTGAGAGAGCGAAACATCACAAAAGTAATCATATAATCCGTTCTTATTGTGCATCCATGGGTAAAGGTAAAACTCATGTAGTACTGAACACGTCACATGAACGTGCCGGGCGTCGCGGTCCCGCGGGTTGTATCCGCATTCATAATGCTGGGGAAAATAACTCTCAGAATAACGTTATTAGCACATTTGACAACTTGAGGACGGAATTTTGTAATAAGGGCTATACAAATGTTCATACTGGGTAGTTTATTTAGTTTAAAAAAAATTATCCAACGATTTACAGAGGTCTCTTTCCCAATGTTAGTCAATGGGAAAAAGTATTTCCGGGCCCAGCGACTGATACGGAAGTGTAGTACACACAGAAAAGAATAATGAATATTCTCCTCAGAGTCCGGCGCACTTCCTGGGGGCTTGGACCAGCGTTGCAGTCGGGAAGAAAAGCAATGTGGAGCAGCACCCAGGGCCGGCCCGTAGCACTGGCGACATAGGGCGCCTAGGGCGCCAGATCTGGGGGAGGGAGAACATTTTGGTTCATCCTAATTTTCAGCCTTGATGTAACAACATTCATAATTAAGTCAAGGTAACATCCTTTTCACCCCAGTTACACTTTTCATTTGCCCTGCACGTTGGGCGCTGTAAGTGATGAAAGTGGGGGATGTTGAGTTATCAGGCACCCGCAGCTCACAGCCAAAGTGCGAGCGAGCCTCCGAGCGAGCAAGAGAGAGAGAGGGCGCACATCGGTACCGCGGATTGTTGTTGGATTGAGGCTGATAACTACAGCTCAGTGAGGTAAAGGACTCTGAGTGTTTAGATAGTTCAGGGGGGGGAGCGCATAAAGCAGACTCTTCACGCTAACGAAGGATCACTTCTTCTTCAGGGTAGGGAAGGCTAAGCAGTATGCAGGCTACTGTCCCACAGCTGCTGCCTCTCTGTTAGACTCCGGTCTGCACATTACTCACAAGACGTGAAAAATTGCTTCAAGTGAAACATTCAGGGCTTTTCAGAAAACATCCGGGGCTTGAGCCCAAGTAGCCACCCCCTAGCGCCGCTACTGGTTATGTTCACATACTTATTTGATTATTAAAATGTAAACCGATCTTTTTCATATGGGTATTTAGAGTTGTACCCCCTAGATCTAGTCTCTAGTAATTCTGCACCAGATTGAAGCATTTTACTTTAAGGCGATCACCCCAGGTGAATAGGGTACTTTTTTTAACTTAAAGGTATCAGCTAGAAATTTCTCCAGTCAATTACTTACAATAAGGCAATTGTTTTTTGTATTACAAGTTTTCTGAAATAGCATGTTTAAATATGCAAATTATCCATTATCTCATTAAATATGCACATATTTTAACACATTTCAGGAATCGAAATCTGAACTTTGGATAAAGCCAGGTTCAAAATTCTTGTTTCATTTTGTAGTCATATTAGTATCTAAGGCTTTTACAAAAGGGATATTGGATATCTCTTTTTATCACTCAGAAAATACTGTCAACAGCACTAAAATATCAATTTTCGCCATGTTTTTAGGTATACAATGTTGTATAATTCAGGCTATGAATGATATATGAAAAAACCCTTCTGTAAAAGACTTCATAATATTGATAGGAATATAACTGGAAGGTTTGGTGTATGTACGTGCTACTGAAGTTGACATTTCGAACTCAGAGTAGGAGAAAAAACTCATTTTGAGAAAACGACCTTTAAAGATTGCAGTGAGGCGCTAGCTAAACCCTCCTGTTCTTTGGATGACAGCTTGCGCATCGACGCACTCCGTGAAGGTATTTCATGTTCGGGGTCATTTGTTTTTTGTATAACCTTGCTTCGTGCAAGTGACAATTGTTGTCGTCTTCTCTGTGAACGTTTTTTTCGCCGTTCTTTTTGCCATTTTGAGATTTCAATTTCTAGCGGAAAGCTAACCAGGAAGTGTTTTAGCACACCACGTGACGCATCTGAACGAATCACGTTGTCAGAAATTGACACCAGCCAATGAGATTTCGTTTCTTGGTTTAAGACCCCTTTGTGCTTTCACGATTGGTTGCTGATACAAAGGAAATGACCATATTTGGATCCGATGAGATTGTGCAGGAGAGACACAGCTTTCCAACGATATCTCTGTTGACATGGTGCACACAGCGGTCGCGGTACTTTATGTTACGTTAGAATGCTAACTTTTGGTGTATTTAGGAGAAATCTACAGACGCAAATAGACAAACTATAGTAAAAATAAACACTTAAATGTGTATTTTGTACGTTTTCCTTCCAAAAGCCTGAAAGAAAACATGTTACAGAATCAAAATAGCACAAAATCTCAAAATTGACCAGTACTTGAAAAACGATGTTTTTGCTTTTGTGGAAGACTACAGTGCCACTTACAGGCCTGGCATATGTACTACAGCCTCTCCAGCGCTTTCGAGCGGTCTCTCATTTCCCTGATAGGTGGAGAGTTGCCCATATAGGCGGAGCACCCCTTTTATGGACGGAAGACTTTTTTGATATCGATTTCAGTCCGTTTGCGTTATCGTCCTCGTGTGGCTCCAGCCTAAAGCAGGGGTCTCCAACACGTCGACCGCTAGCTCGCAAGCCCTCAATAAGTAGCTCGCCAAGCAAATCCAAAATGTAAAAAATACACCAAAAAAAAAAAGGAAATGTAATTAAATGAATCTACCCTATGCACGTGGCGGCTGGTGGAAAATATTTTTGGTGGGGGCTATGGAAATAGGGACCAAACCATACTAAGGCGGTCCATTTTTTGAGAAATGACCCCTTAAATTATCTGGTGATGTTAGAGGGTGAGGGGAGGACACATTGACTCTTAAAAATATGAGATAATCCATAATCTTCAGTGTGGTTAGCTATGAATCTTCCAAAACTGTGCAACAGTACTAGGCCCACACAAACTGCAGAACACTGGTGCTTTGGGAACACTCAAATGATTAATTCCCATTTAAAATCAGGAGACTAAATACGAACAGTATGTGTGTGTGTGTGTGTGTGTGTGTGTGTGTGTGTGTGTGTGTGTGTGTGTGTGTGTGTGTGTGTGTGTGTGGTGTGTGTGTGTGTGTGTGTGTTGTGTGTGTGTGTGTGTGTGTGTGTGTGTGTGTGTGTGTGTGTGTGTGTGTGTGTGTCGACTCATACTTGCCAACCCTCCCGATTTTCGCGGGAGACTCCCGATTTAATTGCCCTCTCCCCGGTTTCCTCCCGGGGTCATATTTCTCCCAATTTCTGACAAAATCAGATTTACTCACGACTGTTTCCACTCGGACTTTAATACAGCTACACCATTGTTTGGTTTCCATGGTAGCGCGTCTCTTTAGCAGCGCGCGCAACTCAAAGTTTGAGAGGGTGAGGAAGATGAAAACTGAACAAGAATCGTTTCGTTGAAAAACGATGTTTTTGCCTGCCGTGTCTCGCCTTAAAATGTTACAAAAAATCTTCAAAAATACATTTGAAACCTTCTTTATGTATATAACCAACATGTCAATACGTTTCAGTTTTTGTAGTGTATTGGACTTTTGTAGAGATTTTTCATGTATTCTTCATATATTCTATTGTGTATTGCTAGGAGGGGGGGGGGGGCACCAAATCATAATCTCGCCTAGGGCACCAACATTTCTAGGACCGGCCCTGGCGGCACCTCACCACTTCATAAGGAGTTTGACCGTGCATATAATAATGTTAAAATGTGCTAAATATATACACTGCAAAAAACAAAAAAAAGAGGAGTAAAAGTAGCTCACGACTTGTTTTATTTTTTGAAAGTAGCTCTCATCCTAAAAAAGATTGGAGACCCCTGATCTAAAGTAACATACATCAGCACTTTTGAAACAGGCCTGAAACAGAGGGGTTTATGGGATGCTACAATGAGTGATATGTTTGGTATTTGAGCCTAACACTTCAGATACATGTTTTGTATCTGGGACCTATATTGATGAAAAAGAGTATAACAGGGGACCTTTAAACCTTGACCAATATCATCACAATTGAATGTAGCTCACAGGAAAATTATTGAGGTCACAAATGTAATTGAGTTCTGAGTTGAAAAGTCAGAATGCAGAGCTTAAAACTCTAAACGAGAATTCTGACTTTTAAACTGGAACCCGAATACCTTTTTAATGTGGCCTATATCTTGCCGTTTATTTACACATACGCACCTGGGCAGGCTGAATCATAGTCGTGGCAGCAGTCCAGGGTGGACACACATGCTTGGTCACAGTAGCAGGTCCCGAAGGTGCGGTCGGATCTCCACCCTTTGCAGGAGCAGGACGGGTCCCGGCCGGGGCAACACTGTCCTGTTTCCCGGCAGCCCGACTGACACGGGCCGACGAGGAAGAAAGCCACAGAGAGACAAAGCAGAGGGACAGAGCTCCTGCTGACTGTCATCCCGACGGACCACAGCAACATACATGCAACTATGTTAACGACTTACTAATTACCCTGTCTGAAGTTATTCACCATAAAGTGCTTTAAAGTCCTCTTTAATATGTTAACTCCTCATCTGTGGTCAGTCAGGTCAGCGGACAACAGCAGTTGAGGCGCTGGTCAGTGAGTTGGAAGTTATTCATATGTCAACTCTGTATCTCTTAAAGGAACAGTTTACTACTGTAGGTATTACAAGTGGCACACAAAACAAGGTAATGACTAATGGTCACTATATAAGTTAAATGAGCCTTTAGATAAACAAAATTATTAAATACAGTATCATAATAATGTTTACAATAACTACTTTTACAGGATACTGTGTATACCTCACCAATGCATTGCTTTCCTTATCTAACCATAGCATCATAAAAAGAATACTGGAAAAAAAGTATTCTCCCACGGGAAATGGGCTTTTTTATACCGATTGCCCAGCCTTACACAATAGTGATAATATGCCTTACTGCATTAGCTTATGGCAGCAATGTGTAATGAGTGGCAGAAACAGAATACAAAAAAACCTTACTTGGATGCATTTGGTTGGTATTTGAAAGAAACCATCAGTACAGAACAATCTACCTTCACTTCAAACCGCAGTAAAAAAGTATGTTTACTTAAATTGACTAACTCTCTCTCTCCCTCTCTTGCTCTCTCTTGGTGAAGCAGCAGCTTCCCAGGCCCATGTGTGCCTCAAACATGTGAAAAGAAAGGATTAATGAAACTCCTATGGCTGAGGTTATTCATGCAAAAAGAACAACAGCGTGGACAGTGCAGGCCTCCACTCAAACTAAGATTCCCTTCTGCTATGTGTACGGAGTGAGAATATAGAAACAGGCAAATGGGGAAACTGAAATGTTATATTGCTCAAAACTTCACAAGCTCCATTCTATATTAGGGAGAACATTTACGTGACATTTGTGAATCCTTTTCCCTAAGCGTGGCCCCCCTACACAAATGTGTAGCTTGCAGAGATGACAACCATTAACTGCTCCACTGAACAGACAGTCATCTCACTACAGCCGTGGGGCCACTCACATGTTCTCTCCTGATTTATTTATCTTCTTATCTAAGTTTTTCATTAGGAAACTTGCAGATTATCTTATTTCTAATGCAGTTCTTACAACTAAATGTTTACATTTGGACAATGAATTCTGTCGTAAAAGTTGCAGGATCGGTACACTCAGTTCTGAAATTGCCCTGCTTTTGATAGATTCCAACGAGTAGAAAGCAAAAGAGTCAGAAATGCATCTTTTTAGCACATCCAACTGAGAATGTGGCTGGCAAACAATCAAACAGCTCCACGCTGGATCCACATCACCAGATATAGGGCGCTCACTTTGATGCTGTTTCAAAGTTGTTAAGCATGTCACAGAAGGGCAACATTCTTGACAGTATTTAAACTCCTACAGCCATGACCAATTTCTGTAAATATACTCTGTATTTTAAATAAATAAATATTTGTCTAGACATCATTTTATAAAGATTTACCAAGTTAAAATGTAGTTGATTATTAGATATGAGTATCTTTAAAATATAATGTAAAAACAAAACACATTTAACCTAGCATGTTCTACTATGACACACAAATAACTACACTAAACTTAAATGCAGAACACTGTATTGTATTGTTCTCTGAATATGGCTCTTATGCCAACACGGGGTAAACAAGGCTTTCAGTGTTCACCTAGAAAACAAAAATGTGACACACTATAAGCAGGCTTCTTGGCACGTCACAAAGCAGAGATTTACATTATCGATAATCTTCTTAAGTTCGGATGTATGAGTTAATTTCAGTGCAGTGCCAAGGTTGAACTGGAACCAAAGCTTGTCCCTCAATGGTTAGCAAAAATGTTAACTTGATCTCACTACTTCAACTCCGCTGTGAGGACGCAGTGCTAAACTCTGAACTGACTAACAAATTAGCAGCATTTGACTCTGAAAGTTGGTACACCAAATTAGTTTAAACAATATAAGTAGAAAGATTATCATTCGTCCTGGTAGTCCAAGGGGACAAACTACATTGAGATCCTCACACAGTTATTGGGAATTGTATTTCTCATATAGCCTACTTTCAGATAAAGGTGCAAGCTTTTTCATATACTAATGTGTGTCTTATTTAAAGGTATATGTTAAGTTTAACATGTGCAGGCTGCACACTTTGAATAACAGGGTCCAACAAAGACCCTGGAACTTCAAGAATCTTTAACTTGGCGTATTAACGTAGCACGTGTTATTTCCCTCAGTCATAGTGGAATAGTATACATCTGAAGCTTGCAACACAAGTGTTTTTTATCAGGAGCTCAAGGTATTTCCTCTAATCCGGGAGGAGAGTATTTAAATAAACCACGGACGGAGACCAATGGTCACAGAAGGAGGAAAACACCAGCTTGGCTTTCTGCGTCTTTCTCACTCACACAATCTAACACATTGTCAGGTCGCAGGAAACACCTTCACAGGTGTGAAGTCTAACCCGCTGTGGACTACTGAGACATTTCTTCCTACAATCAAGACCCTCAGCAGTACAAAAGATCAAGATGATTTTTCTAATGGACCTCCAGATGATGGTACTGGATGTGATTTACTTCATCATTCGCAACTCTATACGGATCGTCCTGCGCCCGCGCACCAAGCCCATTGATGGGGAGCTGGTGCTGATCACCGGAGCAGGTGGAGGTCTGGGTCAGATCTTTGCTCAGGAGTTCACCAAGCATGGGGCAGAGGTGGTGCTTTGGGACATCAACACCAGTTCCAACGAGCAGACAGCCAAGCTGGTGCGGGAGAAGGGGGGTAAGGCGTACACGTACACGGTGGATGTGACCGACAGGCATGATGTGTATCGCAACGCAGAGCTTGTGCGGAGGGATCTGGGCCGGGACGTTACAATGCTGGTGAACAACGCTGGAGTGGTGGCTGGGGAGCGCATGTTGGACTGTCCTGATGAAATGATAGAGAGGAGCATGAAAGTCAACTGCCATGCTCTCTTCTGGGTGAGAACTATTTCGTCTATATGACATTTGTTAAAGAGATATGAACAAATACACTTTAAGTGTTGAATCCCCCAGATGAAACCTCCTTAGGTTCAGACAGAATGTCCCGCTGCCATTGACTTAATAATTTGTCTCAATACCATTGAGTGAGTGGAAAATGGTGGCAAACGATCAAAACAGTCTGTAAGTCTGTGTAGCTTCATGTTTTATTAAAATATAATTCTGAAACCATTGTCAGAGTGGGGTTTAGCAGCAGATCATGTGTTACACAATCAAGACAATGTAAAACACTTCAGGGAATTCAGTCATTGTCTTGATTGGTTTGTATGAAAATTGAACACTTTTCTTGTTTTGGCAGAAACATCACAGCAGTGAGATTTTACTAAAATTATAAAGCTGCACACACAATGATTGGTTTGATTGTCTGCCATCTTTTTTCATTCTGTTTCCTTATTTGCACCAATTTTAACTTCACAAAATTAAATCTGCCTTTTTTTGCAGTTGGCACATTTTCTTAGTCGAACACAGACAATGATTCATCACTGCCTGAATTAAGACCTGGAAATAAAACTTTTCACAATACACAAGCTTTGCAGCATCAGATGTTGTACAGAGCAGGTTATTTTGCACAGTGTTATGTGTGACGTGTAAAATGTTTTGCGTTAATAGCTTTATCCCCTTCGCACTTTGGCCTATACTGTGGGTTTCCCACATAAATCCTCCTCAGGTGAAGCTGCTCGTGTAACATAAGCTTCCTTTGCATTGAGCAACATTTAAGTAAAAACTGTTTTCATGTACTAGTTGCCTCATAAGATCCTGCTGCAATCTAACAGAATGTGTGTGTGTGTGCCTCAGACAGTGAAAGCCTTCCTCCCTCAGATGAAGGCCCAGAATCATGGACACATCGTCACCATCGCCAGCGTCCTCGGTCTCTTCAGCACAGCTTGTGTCGAGGTGAACCATGGACATGGAAACACCGCACTGCAACACTAAGAAAACTACACTTTACAGACGTTCACACACTTCTCTGCTTAAGTAAACTAATCAAATTGTAAATCATTTTGTAAATGTCCCCCCCCAAATTTGTTTTTGTTTGAGACAGGATTACTGTGCCAGTAAGTTTGCAGCAGTGGGCTTCCACGAGTCTCTGGCCCATGAGCTGCTGGCTGACGAGGTTGATGGAGTGAAGACGACTCTCGTGTGCCCCTACATTGTAGACACTGGCATGTTTAGCGGCTGCAAGATACGGTATGCCAACAAAAAGAGCACCTTATCCAATCACAGCATGTCATTAAACTGTAAATCGGATAATTATAATTAGCAATTTAGACCGAAACTGGAATATATAACAAAATCCTAAATAAGTATGGTGGAAAAACTGCTCAACAGTAGCATTTGTGTTCCTGGTTTGCTTGTTCACTTTGGTAAATGGAGTGAATTCATAAAGCACTTTATCCAGTCTTTACGACCCCTCAAAGTGCTTCAAAGTACTGTTTAAAAATGTTCCCAAATTGGGTTCAATAAAATACTTCTTATCTTATTTATCTTAAAGAATACAAGTCATAATTTAATCCCAATTTCATTCACACCTCATTCATACAGAACAGTGCCACTTGCTCTAGGAAGTTCAAATTCTGTCACACAGACCGGGAGCAACTCGGGGTTAAGTATCTTGCCCAAGGGTACATGTTGACTGCAAGGGCTGGGATCAAACACACAACCTCCTGATTGAAAGACGACCGCAGTCCCTGGCAGTCACAGTCACTAGTTTAGATGCATAACAAGTCTTTCTATTATGACCCTGGGTTATTCTGTTGATATTCAAAATTAAAAATCCTGTCTATTACCATACACTTTGAATGCAACACAATGATAAGGGTATGTTGGTCTACGAGTGGATGCTTTGGTTTGTGTGTGCTTTGAAAGTGATGCATACTTACTGTTGGGGAAATATTTTCCTAGGCCCACAACTTTGACCCAGTTTATCAGTTTGTTCTGACCTCAGTGAGCACAGGCTGTGCTCTCAGTGTGTTGTCTCCCTATTCCTGCCTGTTGGCGTCAGCTGATAGGTGTTATTGTGCTTTGCCTGTTTTATCTTGTTATGCAGCATGTTGATGATTCTCTCAGAACCGGCTAAATACATGGGTCTGGGGTAGAGATCTTCAGAATTGGTTTGGCAACCGCTGTCAACTCGTGGCACACGACATGTCTTGTGAATTCTCCGGCCGAACTCCAAATAAACCATCAAAGTTCCTGCTCTCCCTGTGTCTCTCTGAGTTTCGTCTCCATTGCTTCAGAAGTTTCCATCACACTTACTCATCTGTGACCGCCTGTTTGTCCTTTGGTGCCACTAATAGGGAGGAGGTGGAACAGTTCCTCCTTTCCCCTCTGGACCCCCAGTACTGTGTGGAGCAGGCCATGAACGCCATCCTGGTGGACCAGCCCTTAGTGTGCATCCCTCGCCTCACATACCTGCCGTTCCTCTCCAGAGCGTGAGTACAGAGCTACACCTTCAGACCAATCAGAGACTATAAATAACTCTTAACACTGCTCAGCAGCTGATGTTCACGATGTTTGTTTCTTTTCAGATTGTTGCCATGGGAATCCAATGTGGTTACATATCGTTTCATGGGCTCTGACAAGTGCATGTACCCCTTCATTGAGGCTAGGAAGCAACTATTGTTGAATAACTCCGTTAAGGTTGAATAATTTCACATTAGTACTGTTAAGAAAACCTTTGTACAGAAGAGGATTAGGGCCAAATGTGAAAAATGTATTTCATTCTGAAGCCAATTTTGGAGTCAAAACCATTCAATTAAATAAGAATATCCTTCTGTTTGTGTGGACAACAGTGGGCCAAACTGCCCAGCTACATTAAGAACCTATTGGACCAATGTAATACTGAGGCCGAATGAAGCTGACTGTGAGCTTCAGAAGTGTACTAGATGACAACTCAGCCAAGTGATCATCAGCACCCACACATCAATGTTCAGATGGAATTTAGAGACAGTTCAAACAGATTTCTCCATAAACCTGCAAGATGAGCACTTAAAAGTGACTGGATGCTGGACTGGCCAAGGGGATGTGTCATTAACATCTGTCATTTAATAATGTACCAGGATATTGCGCTGTATTATGTTTACATTAAATGAAATGATTGAAAAACCACATCTCCAAACTCAGTGTGTGGCGAGTGCTTGTGATTTGTGTGCTTATTGTTACTCGTACATGACTCATAAATTAGCGAAAACCATGGTAAGGATGAATGAGGTGAAAAAGTGCCTTTTTCTACTTTTATCACAATTCCTAAAACAAAGGATTTTCTGGGGCCATTTTTAGAACAACTTATTTTAGCAATATCTAAAATAGTGTTGCCAATACTAATACCAGTAATATGCCAAATGCATACAAAATAACATGTTAAATAGTCAAATGCTGTTCAAAGCAATTCAAGCGAATCATCAAAAGGTTTATGCAAAATAAATATTGAATTGTCGCACAGCCTAACATTTACTTTTCGGTTTAATACTACCCATGTCAAGAAGGAAAAAAGATAAGAGAAGACTTAGTTTTGTGCAAGTAAGCACATCAGTTTATTACCATGGGGAGCGGAGAGAGAGAGAGAGAGAGAGAGAGAGGAAGCATCAGGGAAACATCGCTGCCACACAGCAGAGACAACGTCACATTACATCAAACGCTACATTTAGTAACCCAGCCCTACATGGTAATGTCAATAACACGTGTGGTTGTTTATGTAAAGCACTCTAGGAAAATCAACAGAGGTTCGCCAGCTGCACCCTAGACAAAGATGGGGTTGTGACCTTTATGAGAGCTAGTTTAAAGGACTACCTCAGCAGGGGATCAAACGTCAAATACTTAAAAACAAGAAGAAAGTTCTTACAGAGAGGAAACAAGTTCTAGGCTAAACAAAACAGAATTCACAGTTAGTCGCGTCTTTCCCCCCCCACCAAATAAACCCCAGACTCATTGGCTAGGATGCAGCTACTTTTTCTAAAAGCAAAAAAATAAATACTGTGTACAAATTAAACAAAATCAAGGGGAGGGACCTATTTTTCCTATCGATCTTGTTTAACATCTTGGAAAGGTGAATATGAACAGTGATGGTTTAGCGTCTACAGACCCGGAAGCTTCCTGTAAACGTCTAAAACTAAGAACACAGTGTCAGAGTTTTCTCTAGTGCTTTTACAGACCACTGATCATCTAAACAGTGCCGTCCAGAGTCTGTGTCAATGTGCTTGAGTTAGCCTGTTTCAGGTGCAAGTCACCTTCCATCTCCTGCTTGCCACACCTGAGGAGAATAAGTCACAGAGTCAGTGTTAACAGTTCATCTGACCCAAAATATGACTTTGATAGCTGTGTTTACGTGCACCTGTGTGTAGCATTTACATGTGCGCTGGGTCATGTTTTAAAGAATAGACAGCAACACCACCAAATCCAGCCTTAGACTGTGAGACGTGTTGAGTACCTACAACGATTGCCAGTTTAACACTGTGCTTTTCATACAAATGGTAAATGGTAAATGGACTGTACTTATATAGCGCTTTATCCAGTCTTTACGACCCCTCAAAGCGCTTTACATACTACATGTCATTCACCCATTCACACCCATTCATACAGAGCAGTACCACTTGCTCTAGGACCTAACATTCACACACCGTTGGCCATGCCATCGGGAGCAACTCACAAGCTACTTCTTTAATAACAGTAGAATACATTCTGGGTTATTAAGCAAGGGCTGTGTCTGGCTATCTTCAGAACATTAATAGATGATCTCCTAAGGTTCCCTGGGAAACATGCAGCACTTGGAAAATTGATAAGCAACATCTTCAGAGCAAACCATTTAATGCTGATTGAAGTGTTTACATGTAGCATTTTCTTGATTACTGATTCTGTTCATTAGCACGATGAAAGGTTTATGTTAAACAGCTATAAGTAGCCAGAGAGACAGTGTTGGTCACAGCTTACCGAGAGATTGGTCCATTTCCTGTCCTTTCATTTGACTGCTGGTCCAACTCCGAGAGCAACTTCAATATATTCAATGCAGCCTGAAGAGGTGAAGAACAGTAAAGGTTCAAGGTTATTGCATTGTCCCAAATTCCAGTACAAAAGGAAATAAAAGAAAACTCGGACAGCTATTATCGTAACACTTGCTTTGTTCTGTGCAAGAGCAGTAATTAGCTGTGGAAAAGGTAGGGCTTAATGATACGCTTGGCAGCATATGATGCACTGAGAACTAATCCGTCCAGCTTTGTCAACATTGGATGTTGTTATGGTGAGTGACCCTCTTGAAGCCCTTTGTTTCCAGCATTATCCTATTAGTGTGATATCCTGGCCCAATCTGAGGCCTCCAAACACCTCATCATTTCTCTCAATGTGATAACTTGCATTGTAAGTTTAGGGACATGCATTCTGGACATAGAATAGAAAAAGCTTTGTAAAGATAATAAATGGAAACAATACATTTCACACTTAGAAAAACACTCACCATATCATGACAGGATTCTACATCTTTCCCAATCCCATGACTGATGAGCGGAGGATGGGAGGAGCAGTTAATCAGGGACACAAACTCGTTCTTGTTGTTTTTGGGGAAATCTTTGTACTCCACCTGCAGAAAATACAATATTTCAATAAATCTCAACATGTTTTTGTCCAAATCAAATGCATGCACACTAAGAACTGTTGAAAGAACATCCATAACATTCATCTGGTTGTAACTTATACTTATATATATATATTCCAATTACTTTTGGTACTTTCTATTATATTCTATTTTATTTTGCCCTATTATCTCTTTTATTGTGTTGCACTGTTGGAGGAGCCTGTGACCTAAGAATGTCATTGTCATAACTACACCGTGGCTATGTACATATGACAATAAAAGCCTTCAATCTTGAATCTAAGGGCGTTACTGAACTCCCCGAAGTGGAACATGCCGTCAGTTACCTGCAGGTTCTGCACCGATGAAAGGAAGCCGAGCTGCTCTGAAGGCCTGGTGAGGGGTCCGTGGGGCAGTTGGTTCAGATTGTTCTTGTTCTGTAGGATAGTCTCAGCAGTCGGTGACGTCCCTGTGTAGAGCAGCTCGTTGGCAATAATAGCAGTGATGGTGGCCATGCCGGGGTTGGGTGCAGCTCGACTGTAGTCCTGGGACACTTGGCAGATTCCGACTGCCTGAGCCACTTCAGGGACCATGGGAAGGATACCGGCAGGAAGCTGCTGGTGGTGGTTCATGTAAGGCAGGCGGAAGTCCTGGTCCTTGGTCACTTCAAAAGGAAAAAGCACATTTATAAGCGCTGTATTATTGACTGAAATAAATGAATATGACCTCAGCTAAATATTTCAGTCCAGCAGATATGTTGACACTTACTCAATGTCCTCTCCTCTGCAGAGCCAGGTTCGAAGAAGGTCACTTTGCGCCCATCACCTGGTTTTTTCACTGGGGTCTAAACAATACAAAAGAATGTCACAAATGAAATCTTCCTTGTCTGCCAGGTTTATAATGATTGACAGGAGGCGAGGCAGTACCTTCTCATCAGTTTTCAGAGCCGGTTTAGGGGGCTGAGGCTGAGGCACTTTATATCCCAAGAGCTCCAGCATTTTCTCTGCTGCGTTCCTCTTGGCCACTTTTTTACTGGGCCCCATTCCCTCTGCAGTCTGACTGCACACCGTCACCTGTGGCAGAAAACATGCAGCAAAACACATGAAAAAGATGATTGGGGAGAAATCTACAAACAAAGCAGAGGATATCAGAGACAGTTGCAGAAGTTAAGGGAAGGCATCCGTTGCTGTTGAATCACCTGCATGACGAACTCCCGGCGCCGAGGCAGACCTCTCTCCGTCACCATGCTGTACTCCGGCTCCTTCTCCTTCTTGGCCTGCTGGATCTGAGCCAGGCGGCTGATGGGATTCATTCCCTGGCCATATTCTGGGCTGGTCTGCAGCTGTGGATGTGAGGTCAAAAGTCACTTAAAGGTATCATACTGTTTTTCATCCATATATTAGAGGTCTCAGATATATACAAACATCCCATAATCCCCTCTGTTTCAGCCCTGTTTCAAAAGTGCTGATTCTGTGTCTGTTACTTTAGATGAAAATAAGGAGCCACTCCCCTCAGAGATATTTGGTTAAAAAGAACACCATGGTGCTCTAGGAGGAGATTCAGGTGATAAGGTGTGGGGGGGGGGGTACCTTGGTTGGTATTGGCTAATGGTTACACAAGGCAAAAACATTTATCAGCTTATTTTCAGACAGGTTTTTATATAAATGGATTAGGACAAAAAGTGAGTGAATCTTTTCTCCTGAAACTTTCAGAATCTCTTTCCACAGAGGGGACACATGTTTATGTAGAAAAGACATGAAAAAGTGGATTTTGCATAATAGGTGACCTTTAATGAAGTTTTTAGGGTCCGTTCGTGATTTTCCGTATTGCTGCTCACAGCTCCCTTTACCTTGATGATGGATTTGGTTTTCTTTTTGATGCGTGGCAGTGTCTTTTCCACACTGGGTATATGTGGTAGCCTTTTCAACTCTCCCAGCACCGATGCTGCTGCCAACTTCTTGGCAATCTTTTTACTCTTTCCTTCACCCTCTCCAGTGAACTCCCCGACTGCAACGCGCACTATAAAACTCTTCATATGGGGGGGGCCGTCTTCTTTTAAAACCTGAAAAACAACAGTGACAAACTATGATGGAGAGGAGCATTCATGTTCTACATTTAAACTTGATAAGAAACAGGGCTAGGTCAAACATCTTGTCGACGTATCACTAAACTGATGCTCAAATGTATTTCATTTAGGTAATCACCTCAAAGTTGACAGGTAAGTTGCGTTTAAGTGCAATTTCAAACACTTGGCTGATTTCTGATTTGTTGAGGTTCTCCTCCTCAGGCTCTCCATTCATCTGTTAGGAGCAGAAAGCATATTAAAGAAAGAAAAGCCATTCAAGTCTAAATCCAATTTCTTTGTAGCACTTTTTAATGCCGGGTTTCTGCTTCCTTTTCTCACCTCTGGTAACTCTTGCAGTATTGGCTCTTTGTATAAAACGTTCAGGGCCTTGGCAGCAGCCTCATGTTTGGCCAACTGCCGCGTGCGTCCCTTTCCAATAAACTGCTGGCCTCCGATGGAAAGCTCCATGTGGTATAGCATTGGTCCCACTGGAGGAAATGGGTAATAATACCTGCACACACAAAATTAAAATGCAACCATTTTTGTATTATCTCACAAACATACCATCAGGAGAAGAATTGAAGATATTTCCTTATTTTCAAAAAAAGGACAACTCACTGTTGCATAGGGCGCTGGTAAGGTCCTGGAGCCCGGACGTTGTAATTGAAGTTTGGAGGTCTCATCCCAGGATACGGGTCAACAGGTTTATACATAGGCTTTTTACCAAGCTTCATACATAGTGCATTTAACTCCATGGTATGTGTCATGCCATCTGCTGAAAGGCAAACACAGATAAAACAACAAGTTAGAAAACTATTACTGCATGGTGCTAACAAACATTACAAAGAGTGCAACAGGGCCAGTGGGAGGAGCCCACCTGGGTTCTTGCCTGTGTTGCGGGGCGTCCTCATGGTAGGTTTGGGAAGTGTTGTCTCAGCGAGGGCAGATTCAGCAGCCGAGTGCTGGGCTTTCTTGATGCTGGTCCCCTCTGCCTCCCAGTGCTGCTCTCCCAGTGTGAGCCTCACTGAGAAAATCTGGCAGATGCAGAGATACAATAGATGTGTGTTCATTGGCACCGCCATGTGACAAAGAAGACAACGGCATCGTTTGTTTGTTAGAATGACTCTCAAAGTACCTTAGAGTGAGCTGGCCCTTGCTCACACAGCAGCTTATACTCAGGTTGAATCTTATTGAAACGGGCTAACTCATTCACCAAACACATGGGGGTCTTCTCTTTAGGGTTTGCCATGTTAGATACTGTGAGAAAACAAAAAAGGTTTAGAATACTCATAACTGAGCAAATGGACATGATCATAAACACAAAAACCGACTGCTGGGACACACAGGGCTTTATTAACATTTGAAAACTAAAATCATAAAAACTTTAAGATTTCCAAAGCACTGGTGGCATACAGAGACTTTTATACAGTAAAATATGGGTTTGAAATACAAAGTAGCAATCAAATATATGATTATAGTGGCTAAACAAAGGGTACGTATACCTGTGTGTAATATATACCTTGCTGCTACATCTTCAGAACTGTTACAGGATTTTGTGTAATTATTATTATTTTTAAATCTTTAATATGTTTCTTATGCATGCTTCTTAGTTAACATTAAGCTGTCTTTGGCTCTTTTCTGCTCTAACAAATGTAAATGTCCCCTCTGTGGGACGAATAAAGGTATTCTGATTCTGATAACTGTGACAAAAAAAATATATATATGACAACAAAAAACAATAATCTTGTAAAAACAGATATATTAAACAAACCTGTGTTGTTATTGTAGGGGGTGGCTGAGCCGGCAGGGAGAGCGGAGCTCCTCATTGGCTGGCCTGCGCTCTCCGAGGGCAGAGTGTCGGCAGCACAGTGGATGCTGTAGCCGAGCTGAGGCTGCCCCAGCTGCAGGGGGGCAGAGGCAGCAGGGATGGGACTTGTGGGACACTGAAACTGGAGCTGGGACATCCTTGTACAGGTAAAGTAGGACGAGGTCAGGATAAGAACTTTGAAGTGCAGCAAAGGTGAATGCCAGAGGTGAAAGGAACTGTTGATTGAGGAGGTGTGGATGTAAGCTCTGCCTGGGAAATGAAGGAAAATGAGGATATGAGATCATTAGGTAAGATGTACCAATTATTAAGTTTGAAGAAAATAACACTTGCTTGTCATTTTTCACATATACTGGAGTCCTTAGCTCCTGATGGGCAAGCCAAAGAGTTCTCACTGGGCCGGCTGCCCATCACAGGACTGACAAACCATAACATTTACCTCTATGAACAATTGTTTCTAGTTCACCGAACCTGGTGTGAGAGGGAACCCAAGCAGAGATGGGACAACATGCAGCATTAGCACAGAAAGGCCCCGGCTAGTCAGCTTTGAAACCAGACCCTCCTGCCGTCAGGCAACACCTCTAACCACTGACCTTCACACATAGCTTTTGCAAGTTAAGTTCAACTACGCACTTTCAAATTATTGTGATCGTTAAACTGAAACAGGCCCATATCATTTAATACAATGATCAACATTTGAAAGGATTAGGAGAATGTGGGTCATGCAGGTAAGAATTAAGAGACCATAATCCACTGACGTCATTTTCTGGACCGCTTGGCTATAGTCTGAGAGCCAATTATTACCCAGCTTATGATACATGCAGTATATAAGCCTTCCTTTGATACAGTCAATTCCTTTACTGTACAATATAAAACATATTCAAAATAAAGTTTAATTTGAGTTCCGTTTTCTGCACTAATACAAATAAAATACACAATATTTCTATCATTACTCTTTCTGCAAATATTGCACATATATAATCAATTTGTGGCAATTGTGAAATAATTCATTTTGAGTATTTGTTTACCCTGTGACTATTACACCAACATTAATAATACATTTCATTTATATAGCACACTTTAAAAACAATGTCATCTCAAGGTGTTTCACAATGCTATAAGGAGAAAATAATAAAACAAATAAAATAAAAATATATCTAAGGAGCATATTGAATAACATATGGTTGTATTAATTAAAAAAAAAAGGTTAGAATCAAAAATAATAAAAATGACATTAAGGTACAATTAATTTAAGTATTGCTACAGGATAGGATGATAACTGCTGAATGCCTCTCACAAATGTGTTTCCACAACATTCATGAAGGTCTCTGAGAACTGTATTGGTCCTTACAAATGCACATACAGATTTGAGTGAAGTCCCAACACAGGTAGACACCCCGAATGCCAACATCATAGAGGCAACTGTATTGATCAGCCCAGGACCACCAAACAATGAAATGTGACGTGTGGACAGATGGAACCCGACGCTAAACCCACCACTGTCACTGGGTTATATTAAGTCCTCATTAACATTGGTTGCTGTACATTAGCTGCCAATTAAAGATGGTACTGATCCACACACTTTGTAATGATGTTGTAACAGAGTTGGGTGGTGTCCATCAGAGTGGGTGTTGTCGGACCTTGGAGCCTCGGGTTTAATCTTATCTAACCAAAATGACCATGCACTGATTTTAACCAATGCAAATAAACTATATTATTAGTATGAAGTCAACTTGAACATTTCCTAGATGTTTAAAGAAGAGTAGCTGGTAAACTAGCTAGCTAGCAGCTTTCACTGCCAGCAGATATGCAAACAAGAGAATGTCTTTCCCAACAATGCGATTGCATATTTCCTGATGAAGTGTCCATAAGTATGAAAGTCTCCAAAAAGAAGACATTATTGTCAGCAGGACATTAACAAGTGTTTAATTTAACCAGGCCGATTATGCAAGTTTCCCCAGAGGACCACGTTAGCCAACTAGCTTACAGTTGCAGGGATGGGCAAAATAGCACACTTCTTTAAAACATATCCTAAATGGCAGATGCAATGGTGCCCTCTGAAAGATGTGAACCCAACACATTAGTAGCAGCACTTGACACTATTGTATAAGATAGGTACAGATCAAATAAATCACAGGGAGTCTGGGAATAGCCGGCGAAAATGCTATCTGGCTAGCTAGCTAAGCCCGACCCTAGATAAGTCACTGCACAAAATAAACCTCACCTCGTCGCTCCTTGGTTCGGGTTTTAAATTACTCCATAGTATACGTTGATTTACTAACGTTTGCTTTTGCTAGTGGCAGGTTTCAAGAGTCAGTTTAAGTTGTTTTTGTATCAAAAAGCGGGCGGTGAGTAGGTGGACATTGGGAGAACAGGGCAAACACTAAAGAGAATGGCCCAATCTTCATTCTCTCCTCAGGAAGTGACGTTGACAGAGAGGAAGTACTTCCAAAATAAGGCAGGATTTACTGGACAGTGAGCACGATTGAGCAGTGAAGGTGAATCAAGTTTTACATTTTAACATAAGTGCAAACTGATCAACTCAAAACACAAAGTATCGCTTGTTGGGGACATAAAAAGAAACAACACAGTATTTACAGTGTGTTCTGAATTTTATTTTGGTAGTATCATAAAGACAAAAGAACACTGGTTTTGCAGCACAATTCATCCAGTAAGGTAAAAAAGGAAATGCACACACACATAGCTATCAAGCTCATTATATTAGCTAATAAATATAAAATTGATCATGATTCACTATAAAATATTGCTTCTAAGGTCTATGATCCTTCTTAAACTCTATAGCCTGAGGGAAAGAGCAGTGAGTGAGCTGATTATAGTGGTTGGTCCTACAGGTTACAGGTTGTACGCCTGTATATTCAGAGAGTCTCGCAACATCAAGTCACGCAGGCGCCACAGAGCATCCGCCATGGTGGTGTGGGCTCCTTTGCTCTTCAGCCAGTGAGCTGGCAGCCGGCTCTCCTGCTCTTTGGTCAGATGAGCATCACGTCTTTGAGCTGTGCCGGAAACACAGGGTTATTTGATGAAAGTACTTATTTAACAGGCACATTATTTTCACTTGTCGAATGATATCTCAATATTTTTAGCACACGAGAGGCATGAACAAATCTAATCAGATCATCTCGGGGGGAATCGTAGTATTATATAAAGTTTCAGTATTATCAACATTTATCCACAAAAACACTTCTATGCACACACATCAAATGAAAAGACGACTTAAGAAACACCACCTCTCAGTGTTTGATCCCACTTGCTGACGGAGTTGGACTCTGCATTTAAGCCCTCGATGTACTTCAGGTAGGCCTCGGAGTGGAGCACCCTCTGGGTCTTTGGTGGTGGGGCCACAAACATGGGAGTGGTGGGCTGCAGGTGTGAGGGCTGGCCCAGCTGGCCCTGTCCGGGATACGGTGGAGGAGCCTGCGGTCCTGGGCTGAACATCCCGGGCTAAATGTGACAATGCAAAGGTACTTTAAAGTATGTTCACAAAATGCTTAATATTGAATCCTAAAAATAACATGGCAATGACAATAAATCACACAATACAAATCTTACTCCATTTCGTAACATCCATCAATGAAAAGGCAGTGACCGAAACTCATATGAAGTTGAAAAGTATAGAACTTTGTAGTATTTTCTGAACTTGGGCTCACCTGTTGCATAAAGTTTCCTTGAGAAGGACTTCCTGCCATGCCATTCATACCAGCACCCATCATACCTGTTAAAAGGACAATTGTTAGTGTGTTTGCATTTAGTGACTGTGTAACTTAGTAGACAGACAACCCTGTTTTACAGTGACAAGTGAAGATGTTAGTTTTTGGATATCTGTTTGATGTTAGTGGCTAGGCTACATACATACATTATATCTGTAAATGTGTATGGATCCTGTATGCTTTTGGTGTGACATGTGATTGTTTGAGAGGAGAGAGCTCTGACTGCTCAGTGACAGATGGTACTAGCCCCATACCTTACGCTTCCTGGAGGAAACTGAGGCTGTGTGACTCTCCCAGCACACCCAAAAGCTTACTTTCAAGCATGTGGACCAGGTAAACCCTCCAGCAGGAGAGACACGACTGGATGTGACTAGGACAGTGACCCTTACCCTGATGAGGCATGCCAGGGTACCCAGGCATACCTTGCTGGACATGGTGGAGAGGCAGGAAGGGCCCCCCTGCATGGTAAGGTGGCATTGTGGCCACACTCAACAAGCCCTCATGGGGCCCCTGCATGGGCATGTAATGTTGGCCGTAAGCTGTCATCATGCCTTGGGGAAGAGGGCAAGGAGAGGACAACAACATATCCATGCATAAGTGACATGCAATTGATTCTATAATAACATGCACTACTACTGCCAACAGTGGCCCCTTTCACACATGCACCTTTAGCCATAAAAGCTCTGGCCGTTTTAATTGTTGGTTTAGCGCTAGTTGGAATTTGACTAATGAGCAGAGTTGGGGGTGATAATATTACTTTTGTCGGTAACGGAGTAGTGTAACGCGCTACTTTTATAATTCAGTAATCACACTACAGTTACTAACATTGCCCCGACACGCGTTACTTCGTTACTTACTAAAATCAGTCATCAAACCTCAACAAACACCTGCAAAGAACACATGCTAAGGTGAAGCTAACGCACAGCTATTTGTTGTTTGTTTATATCACGTAGCCTGTTCTTCTTCTCTGTTTTTCGGTTGTTGCCTGTTTTGAATGACGAATACACACTACCGCCGCCTGCTGGTAAGGAGAGTTATTGCCACTCACGCATGTGCGTGAGTGGCTTGTACGTATGTACGCATGTACGTGCTCGGCTGAAGTCTTTGCGGTGTCTGGTTCCAGTGCAACACATGGCCAACACGCAGGAGAACACGCCGACGCAACAGCGTGAGCAGAGATAGACTGCGCAAAAATATACAGATAGCAGGAGACAGAGGACAGCCATGGTCAGATAGGAAAACATGCAGGATCTGGATCAGTCTTATGCGACAATGGAAACTGAACTAAAGAGAACATTTGAAACTTTAGCAGTCTGCGTGATCTGCCTGCAGGGAGGGGCGGGCCGGCCCTGCGAGTAAAGTAGCGAGTAAAGTAACGAGTTACTTTATGTAGAGAGTAACGAAGTAGTGTAATATATTACTTTTTTTTATTAAAGTAATATGTAATATATTACTTTTTTTTAGTAACGACCCCATCTCTGCTAATGAGTAACAACAACTCTAGTGGGAACAGGAAACCACCATATCCCTGTGTAAAGCATTCAAGTTGTTACAATGTTCTCGAACGAGTTCATTTGTTTGATAGAAATGAAAAATCTAAAATCAATCATCTAGGTGAAAATGTAAAGGGTTATTTCTGTGGTACTTTTCTTTGCAACTCTTTTTTAACCAACTGACAAAAAAGGAGACTTGTATAAGAGGCTAACAAAAAACCACTGCCTCGTACAAATAACCAGAGCTGAAGATGGTTACGGTTCATTGTGTGAAAGGGGCAGACAATACGAATGTTAACAAGAATGTTAGCAGGCAAAACAAGCATGAATGTTAAATGAAATAAAAAAGTATATATTTCAAATCATGCAGTCAATGTCATGCGTTTTCAGATATGAAGCTAATGATAAATCAAAAAGAACATAAAACAATGTGAAACGGCAGCAAAAGAAGGATGCAGTTTTAGGGACAAATAGGCCTCAAATGGTTAGAAAATTAAAAGAGGATTACGGTTTTTAACGGTCCAGCCTTATTTCTCTGCTGCCTTGTTGTCAAACACTCGTGCTTTCTCTGAGAGGGGTTACCTGACACAGGTGTCATGGTCTGGTTTATCATTCCCATTGTGCTAGGCGAAGGCACCACCCCCATCAGTGCTCCTACAGGGGTACCTGCTCTAGGGGACGCTTGCTTCGGGTGGGGTCTCTCCCGCTCCTGTTGATCCACGATTTTGGCTGCACGTTCTGAAATAAAAACAAATCCTGTTTTAACTTCAGTTCACTTTACAGAACTTTCTCACACACACAAGTTGCTTCTTCTCACCTTCATAGTCCACTTTCTTGGTAGACTCGAGGTTCCTCCACTCGGTGCCCACGAGGCGACTCAGCTCCCCGAAGGAGAAGTCTGGGTGTCGAGCTTTGATGACCGCTCGCATTTCACTGCTGAACAAGATATACCCACTCATGTTGATCTTCCTTTTGGCCCCTTCCTTCTTGGATAAGCCCTTCACCTTGGGAGTAGTCTTCAGGGGGGAAAAAGACGTTGTTGACATTAAAAAAGCAGACAGGTTTATTTAAACTTTTAGGAGAATTTGGATATAAGATTCTCACTTCTTGGGTCTTTGAAGATACCTGAGAGGGAGTGTAGTTAATGGAGTCCATATCGCTGGTAATAGGGGTTTGCATCTGAGGCATCGAAGGCGTCCGTGGAGCGTCCAATTCGTCCTCCATGTCTTCGATATCATCGTCCTCTACATCTGCCAGTTTGACCTCAAGCTCGCTGATCTTCTTGTCCAATAAGGGAGATGCTTCCTTCTGTGGCACCATCAATTTCCTGCGTCAGATACCAAGCACAAAAGAGAACAAACACGGAAATCAGACTGGGCAGGAAACTTCTTTGAATAGAAACGGGGCTCTGCTGACGGACCAACCTGAAGTAGAAGACCTCGTCCTCCACCACTTTGGAAGAGTAGGAGAAGCGTTTCAGACCCTTGAACTTTTTCATCTGCTTCTCTGTGTCGATGTAGCGGCTCTCGCACAGCAGCACATCCTCCTCGGGAACCTCGGTAGGTCTGCAGGACAGGAAGTCCTTAAAGGAGGACACCATACATTTGCCTGGAGAGAAGAGGGGACACATAAACTTGTATGTTCATAAAATGTGAAAAGTAGAGTCAGAAGTCAGGAGTAATGGGAGGTCAATTTATAAAAAAAGCAAAGTGAATATAAAAAATGTTTATTGTATGCGTGACATTAAACAGGGTTACTTAAGGAAAAATAAATGCTGAATATACATGGCGTTAATGTGCAACTCCTTTGGTTAATGATTTTTGAATAAATACAATTCCCAACATTTTGAGATGTATTAATTTCACGCCAGAAAACGATGAATCATTTCCGTCTTCTTTTGTCATAGCAAGATATTGAAATATTGATTGAAGACATGTTTATAGCAATTAAGGCCTTATTATTAGACTCATGGATTCCCAAAGACTTTTTAGAACCCTGCAGGAACCCTGATGAAGGCTCACTGAGATGTGTGAACTGATGATGATAAAGCAGTACCTATGACACAGGTGATGGGCAAGGTCTCCTCCAGATGGCTCAGAAACACTTCTCTCTTGTAGAACATCTTTGTAGGTTCGTGCTCCGTTTCCTCAGGGTGGATGAAGATGGGTCCGAAGAAGAAGGTAGATCCGCTCTTCGCCCACAGCTTCTCTATCCTGCAGCGCAGTAAAGAGAGACATGTAAACAGTAGCCAATAACTCAATAATAATCATTTAGCAACCATGTCACATCAATTTGAATCAGTGGTAAAAAAAAAAAAAGAAGTATTTTCACCAACCTGGCAACCCGGGGCTTTGACAGACCATGTGACTGGATGTAAACGCAGTCTCCCACTTTAAACCACATGTTGTTGTGGCGTTGCTGTTCAAAGTGCTGACAGCCGGGCTCTGCTCCACTCATCTCCATAATGACCTCTTCTCTGTCCTGAGCGAATAGACAAGGACACACAGAGGACTCAGGTGTTTATTCATATAGTGACAAACAAACATTCATTCTGAGAACTAACAACTCCTCTGCTCCCTCAGCCTATGTCAGGACATGCCTGCTACCACGCTGTGAGCTAATGAATCCCCTGAAGTGGACTAGTCGACCGGGCTCTCGCTAGGAGACAATGTCCCCTGCTGTTGGCGCCATGCTAGGCCTGTTGCAGCAGCTCCCTGTGTCTTATTCATTTTTTAAAATTACATTTTGGAATGTTTATTTCTAGTCTTTACATTTGTAATGTACAATGCGATGTCTTTTTAGGCTGATGCAATGCAAGCATTCCCCATATTGGGATCAATAAAGTACTTCTTATCTTACTGCAGATTTAATTGGATTTTTCATTTAGAACTAGAGCAGACTAAAGGACTTGTGTCCTGTTTGGGGATGCCTAAGGTCGCTCAATACTCAAGTCTGGTATTCCCTCAACTTCTGTACCTATCATTTGGATAACACAGGATTACAAGTAGTTGAGAGGAACATTAACCTTTTTAGAGCAAATATTCCTGTTAAAGACACAAGTGAAGTAATACATCTTATCTTAAAAAGGGATAAAGGGATAAATACAAATCAACAAAGTGTATATATTGCCGTGTCCTAACCCTAGAGAATGACGTTTCCTCTCACCTTGTCAATAAAACCGCCACTGCCTGCATATGAAATGGTCAGTTTGTCCTGGTCAGGCTTGGCAAACATGGACGCTACGCGGACAACTGGCAGCGGCACCTCGCGAGGAACCAGCTTCAGAGTGCTGGGAGGCACGGCCCATATCTTGATCTTTTTGAACGACTTGTTCCTGGCAGCGTAACGGGACTCGCAGATGTACACGTCCTCGGCTCTAAAGCCCTCAGGTTGCATCTTGAAATAATCCTAAAGATGACAGAAACAGAGTTGTGGTTAGTGGAACAGATTTGTGTGTAAACCAAAAACGACTTTCCGTTTGTTATTCTAGAGTGTCTTACCTTCACAAACAGGACAACGCATTTGCCCAGAACCTTACTGATGGACACTTTGTTGTAGTAGTCGCTCTTGAAGACTTCCTTCTCCAGAAACTTGCGAGCTGCCAGGTGAAAGGTTTCACTTGGCCTGTAGAACCAGCAGCCATGGAGCCACTTCCCACCTTTACATATAAAGCATTAACAATTAATCAATACAAGACCGATTACTTTTGAGACACATTAAAAGGTCCCCTATTATAGTGTTTTTCATCAATATATTATAGGTCTCAGATATATACATGTCTCTGAAGTGTTTGGCTCCAAATACCAAACAGATCACTCATTGTAGCATCCCATAATCCCCTCTGTTTCAAAAGTGCTGATTCTCTGTCTGTTACTTAGTGCTGTAGCGACGCGTCGACTTCAAAATATCGTCGACGACATATTTCCGCGTCGACGCGTCGCTACACACACGTAGGTCACCCAAAGCAACAAGCAGTTCGCAATCGCACTTCAAACACAATGGAGACTGAAACGGCTACCACCTCCTCCTCACAGGATTGCGCACGAAGCCCCCAAACGAAAACATCTCGCCCTAGGTCTTCAAAAGCATGGGAATATTTTAAAGTTAGTCCAAAATGCAAAGATATTTATATATGTATATCTCACTGAGACTGCTGCATAGCCTAGCAGAAGCTAGCTGTGGTGGCTACCATTAGCAGCTAGCATTTGCTCTCCGATTTTTTACATAAAATGGAATTATGGATTATAAATTCAATCATTTTTTTATACATAGACGTTAAAAACCTATGGATTAACCGATTCAGCCGCGTTTTTTCTCATTTGAATGCCATTGAACACGTCTTTTGATCAGATTACGGTGGTGAGACGATCTCCCTAGAAGCTCTGTGAAGGTACGTGTTGTGATGACTGTATTTGCTTCCCCTGTCGCGAGTCCGGATCACTCAGTGATGATACTATGTACCTACATAATCTGTGGAGTCTCAGCTTTAAATCGGATATATTGTATGTGCAGCTACGATAAGTAATAAGGGTACTTTTATCTTGAGTTCTGTGCCAATGTCCGTTAGCATTTTTCGCTCAGGGGTCATTTAGATGCTTCTTATGAGACTTGTGTTTTGTTTTGGTAAACATGGTTTGTATCGTCAGTTAGCTGAGATTATTTCCGTTAATCTGGTATAACACATTAATAGGTTCTTAAATATTAAGATCCCCTGAGACACAGTATCGTGAAAAAAAAAAAATTTTACATTACGTTTTTTATGAATTGAACAACAGAAAAATAATCGTTAGATTAGTCGACTAATCGATCAAATAATCGCCCGATTAATCGTTTTCAAAATAATCGTTTCCCCCCAGCACTACTGTTACTTTAGATCAGGGGTCGGCAACCTTTTTGATATGAAGTGCCATTTAATTGTTATCAGCGTGCCAACGATCGAGAATGAACGGGGGGGGGGGGGGGGGGCTCGTCAACTATCAGCAGGAGGGCGGGGATGGATCTGTCAGCGCAACGTATGATACCGAATTTAACAAACACATTTAAATAATTGGTTTAAACGGCATAATAATAAGGATGATCGTCCGTTCTGTGATTCTCCATAGCACACATGTTATGATATTAGGGTCATGCAGAGTGAGATGAGATCGCTGTCCCTTTAAGAGAGAGCATGTGTGTTTGTGGATGGTAGAGCGACAGTGAGGGAGCGTGTGTATGTTTCTGGAAGCGAAACGAGGAAGCAGAAAAACAGAGGTCTGTGATGTATTTTGTGAAACAGAAGAACAGCTAAATAAATGCAACGGCCTCCCAAGAAGAGCTCGCCTCTCTCCAGTCATTTAAGCTAAAGTGGGTTATTGAACCTGAAGCTTGTTGCTTCTGCCCTCCTCGACTACGTGCATGGCTTCCTTCTGCAGGTAACGGGGAGACGCGCTCTGGCGGCGGTCTCGTTCAGGATCCGAAAATACAATTTAAATATTTTGCACACTTATTCCACTTATTCCTAGTGTGCCACTGGTTACGGTTGCCGACCCCTGCTTTAGATGAAAACAAGGAGCCACTCCCCTCTGGGAGATATTTGGTTAAAAAGAACACAATGGTGCTCTAGGAGATTCAGGTGATAAGGGGGGGGGGGGTTACCTTGGTTGGTGATTGGCTAATGGTTACACAAGCCAAAATATCGTTATGACATCATAAAGTGGCCACAATCTGATCAGCTCATTTTCAGACAGGTTTTTATAGAAATGGATCAGGACAAAAAGAGAGTGAATCTTTTTTCCTGAAACTTTCAGAATCTCTTTCCACAGAGGGGAAACATGTTGATGTATGAAATACATGAAAAAGTGGATTTTGCTTAATAGGTGCCCTTTAAGTAAAACAATTAAAAACATCTACTAAAAAGTTAGTTTAGTGTTCTTTCCAAAAACAATTGACCTTAATTGACTTGACTTTTAAGAAACATATTAAGAAAGTATCAAATACCATTAAATTCAACTTGCAACCTTTTAAACAAATTAGACCTTTCTTAACTGTCAATGCTACAAAGTCATACCTCCACTGTATGATTCTATCCCACATTGAATACTGTTTTACAAACTGGTCGTTTGCTTGTGCCACAAGCCTGAAACCCATAGAACAGCTGTACAAGAGAGCTATCAAGGCGTTTGACAGAAAGCCACATTCATCCCTGAGGGAAATTCATCCACAAAAAGCACACTGGACGCTGCACTAGGTCAGAAACCAGAGGAGACTGAAGTCCACCGTAGACGGACCACTTTTGGACAAAATGTCCTCTCCATTAAAGGCAGCTCATTCTGGAATAGCCTCCCAACTGAGATACGGGATTGTCTCACTCTTAATAGCTTCAAAGGTCAACTCAAAGAATGGATGAGAAACAAACAGACTTTTCTATCACCACTAAATGCACTTTAACACCTAAATGACCTTTTTACCTGTGCTGGATTATGGTGATTTGTTATATATGAATGCACCTGCCAATTACCTGTGCAAGTTAGATGCTGCGTATCACAGTGCACTGAGATTTTTGACAAATTGTAAAGCACTTACGCATCACTGTACCCTGTATACCAAGGCGGTTATGCCATCACTTACTGTACGGAGGCTCAGTCACTGGTACTTTTTCATTTACAAAGCCATGTTGGATAAACTACCATCTTATATCTGCTCCCTGATCTCTCTGCGAATTGAAAGTACTTATTGCCTGAGATCGCATGCTGTGGTTTTATTAAATGTGCCAAGTGCTAGGACTGTCTTAGGGAAGAAAGCTTTTAGATGTGCAGCTCCACTAACATGGAACAGTCTGCAAAAAGAATGGAAAATTACCAAGCTAGTACCACTACATGTTTTTAAAGCTCGGTTGGATGCTACAAAATCAGATGCTGTTGGTACCTGTACATGTGGTTAAATATGTAAATTGTAATCCCTGTACATTTTGCTGTATGATGTCCTTTTGTTGTTCTGTTGTTTATGTCTTCTTGTGGAACCTACTGCTGCAGGTCTCCCTTGAAAAAGAGATCATTGATCTCAATGGGATTTTACCTGGATAAATAAAGGTTTTGAATTGAATTGAACACAGGGGTATCTCCTCTTGCACTTTAGGTAGCTCTTGTATTTTCTCTTGCACTTTACATGTCGTTGCTGCTATATTGTATTACCATGTCATAAATACTTGTGTGTGCTGCTCTTGCTCTTTTTGTATATCATGTATTTTGTTTTTGCTATGTTTGTAAAATGTAAACTTCTTAAATGTTTTATGTGCGGATGGAAATGAGCTCAAAGCTAAATCTAGCACTGTTACGCTTGACACATTTTTAATGTTTTAAGTGTTCATCGCTGTGCATTGTCCGTGCCAAATAAACGATTAAAATAAATCAAAAATAATGTTGACTTGGGTGTGTGATAGTAAGATAAATAGCTGTTTATGAGTTAATAACTGATGTTACCTGCTTCATCCTCCCACATTAGTTCGATACAGACGATGTGCGGCTTGAGTTTGGGCTCAGACGGCTCCACATAGACGAAGTCCCCGACGTGATAGGTGCTGTTTTCAAAGCTGCAGCTCTGAATGTACACGCGCTCCGTCTCAGACTCCGACTGCCACTTCTCTCCTGGCAGGTCCTTGGCTTTTTCACCCTCTTTGGATAAGAAATATAGAATTATTTCAAATGAATACCACATTAACATTTGACCATATTCCTCAACCCTGTGTATTGTGCCTGATGTTCACAGACACACACCTTTGTTTTCCTCCTCCTCCTTTAGCTTGTCTTCCTCCATCTCTTTGGGGACCTTCTCCCTCTTTTCCTGCTCCACGTCGCTGTGCAGGTGCTTTGAGGTGTAGTTTAGAGAAGTGGAGAGCAGGATCTCTCCGTTCTTGCATAGCTCATCCCTGATCTTAATGAAAAACTGTTGAAGTTCCACTGCATCCTCAAAGATCTCAGAGTCGGTCCTGCAAATGCATAAAAGATATGACTTAAAAACTGTTTTGAACGCTTTGGCTTTCAATGGAGATTATCGCTCTGTTATCTGAAGCACCAGTTTTTCAGCAAGAAAGAACACATGTGTTACAGTACACTAAAAATAAGATACTTGGGCATAATTACATATTTAAAAGATGGCAATTAGACAACATATCATTTCAATGTAAAGACAAAAACAAATCTGAAGGGCTCTTAAGAGTTGTTTGTAAGCATATAACACTGGACAGAAATGGCAAAAATATACAAGCGAGGATTTCAGTAGTTGATTCAATCTTATTGTTGACTTGTATTGTTTTATTTTAATTGAGTAAAACCTTGTAATAAGGACTATAGGAGGCCTGTAAGAACAGAATAACTACAAAAGGGTATTGCAGTTAATCACGAATGGATAAAAGAAATCTAAAAAAGCATTTTTAAACAACAGCTAAAAGACACATCTTTTTATTAGCAACCCCCTCCCACTTTAAATGTTCTTTTAGTCTTTATTATTTACCTACCTTTATATTGTTTTAATATTTTTCTTTCTGTTGTACCTATTTGTTCACTTTGTTTTATGGGGTTTTATAGTATTTTATTAATTGATATTGTTGTATCGACTCAGTTGTCTTGTGTCTTATCCGTCAGAGAGAAACCATTATTTATTTTATTTGTATTATCATACATTTGACCTCCTTGTGTCTATCTGATCAAATGTTATATTTTGCTGCATTTGAGGGGAATTTCTTGTTTGTTTTTAACTTGTGATGTGTCATTTTGTAAAGCACTTTGAGCTGCATGAAAAGTGCTATATAAATAAAGCTTTATTATTATATTTGAAACATGAAAAAGTGCGTTTCTCCCGTTTGTTGTTGTTGTTATTTTGTAACTGTATCATATTTTTCGTTTGTTTCTACATTGTGCAATAGCTGCCCACTGCTCCTAGTACTAGACTCCTGGCACTAGGATGGGTTAAATGCAGAGAACAAATGTCACTGTGTGCTCTGCATGTGTGACCATTAAAGAGGGTTTCATCCCTCCCAATATTATTATTATTATTATAAGCCCACACTTTAGTTTTACTCAAATATACCTGTGTAGCCTCCTTGCTTTCTCGAGCACTTCGAACATGTGTTCCTGAAAGACGTCCAGCCTCCTGTAGCGACCTCGGTCCACGTTCATCCTGATGACATCAAAGTTAAGCGGTGGTTTCTCGGGGGCTGCTGGATCCACAGCGGGGATCTCAGCCAGAGAGTCACTGTAGCATCGGCCCTCTTCGTCCTGGTGGCCCATCACGGACACAAACAGGTTCCGGATCAGCTCTCGCACCAGAGGACCCACCGCAGCGGGCACCGAGTCCTCGCCCCCCTCCTGTTGTTTGCGTGTCTCCAGCAGCACCCGGTGCAGCACCAGAGCATCGCGGTAGATCAGAGACTCCGGCTCGTTGTAAATGCAGGCATTGTTGAACATGAGGGAAAAGTCCTCCACCAAGGCCTCTGTGTCTTGGTAACGGCCGCCCGTCATATGGCTTCGCAGGCGCTCCATATCGATGGGTCTCTTGATGGTAGCATAGTAGTCAGGCAACTCGGCACGAGATGGCAGGCGCAGGAAGATTGTGCTCAGACGGCGGCCTCTGCGGTCGGTGAAGTTGCGCACGGCGTCATAGAGCTCATTTAACCTCTGCTGGAGAGGGGTGAGGTATTTGGACTTCTTTGGAGAAACACCACTTTTTCCTAGAGAACAAAAAATACCCTCAAAATTAGACAGAATTGAATATCAGAATCAGAATACCTTTATTAGTCCCCAGAGGGGAAATTGACTTATATCCAAAAAGAAATAGAAACAATGGCACCAAAAGCAACATGAGGACATGCAACATTTCTGTAATGCACTCTCAGCTAGCCAATAGCTTCAACGTTTTATTGTGTTGTGTGTACGGTACATTTTGATGGGATTAGTTTGTTAACTGTGTTGGATTAGCTATCACTGATAACTTGAATAATATCCTGCTTATATTCTGTATATTGTATTAACAGAAAAGTGGTCCTTCAATTGGACCCTCCAGAAAAACGCGATTCTGCGATCGCAGAATTTACCGCATAATCAGCAAAATGGCGCAGATTTATCAAAAGGCCGCAGATTTTTCAAAAGGCTGCATAATCCCCGCATTTTTCCACACAAAGTTGAGGGGAAAAAAAGTTAATTCGTCTTGACGTGAAGTGATGATGATGATGATGACGACGCGACGTCATCAGCTCGCGCATCACAGAAGCTAAACAACACCGTAGAGTGAACGTGTGGAGCTCACACGAGAGAGAAAACACCAAGATGAAAAAATCTAATCCATCTCATTTACCGACGAACATTTCTGCTAAAGACCGGGCAAAGCAGAACCCCGATGTCTTGCACGAAAGTGGGGTGAAACTATTCTGCAACCCGTGCAACTGTGTGTTGGAGCATAAGAGAACATCGACGGTGACGACCCACTTTGATTCATTCAAACATTCGAACATGCTTTCTGCTGCTGCGGACAAGAAAGCCAAACAACTCACGTTCACCGAGGCATCGACCTCCAAAACCCTTTCGAGGGCTACAAGAAACGAGGTGAGAAGCCTACAACATTGAAGCTGGTCAGATAACGAACGAGTAAATGAAAACAGAATGAGGCGGAGAAGTGTGTGTGTGTGTGTGTGTGTGTGTGTGTGTGTGTGTGTGTGTGTGTGTGTGTGTGTGTGTGTGTGAGAGAGTGTGATTAAAATAGCCCAATTGCTTATACAATAAATAAACATTGAATGTGTTTAATTGAATAGTAAAGGGGTTTAACGTTAGTGGCAGGTTGTGTGTGAGAGAGAATAAATAAGACAGCCCAATATTTATTTTTCCGCATATTTAGAATATTTCGCAACTTCCCGCAATTTCACCGCATAAAATCACATAACCCCCCGCATGTTTGATCGCATAATCAAGGATTTTAGCCCGCGTTTTTCTGGAGGGTCTATCTGTTTTTATTTGTCAGACAGTTTATAGATTTGTTATCTTCACGGTCATCTGTATTTCTTCTTACTCTCTAATGCTGGTTTATTTCTATTTTGAGATGTTTCTATTTTAGAATTGTTTATTTCTACTCTTTTAATTTGTTGTCATGTGCAATGCCTTGTTTTGTTTAATGCTGCGGCAACAAAACATTTCCCAAATTGGGATGAATAAAGTCCATCTTATCTTAATTGAGACGTCGGCAGTTCAATTTTATACCAAAGTAAATGACTCAAATCCTATGGTTGTCTTGAATGTTAGGAAATGTGATATAGACTTGGTAAGGTGCATCAGATTTGAAGTGAATGAGATCAAACAAGTGAAACGTACTCAGTTTCAGTTTGGGAGATCCCACATCTTCTTCTTCTGGCAGAGGTCCCAACTCTTTACGCTTGTCCTTCAGTATCTTCTCCAGAATATCAGCATCATTGTAAACCTACACCAAAAATCAGTATGATCAGTAAAATGAACTACATGCCAGAATTGTTTTGAATTCAGTAATAGCGAAGATGTACACTGTCTACCTGAGACCCTTCCTCATTGTAATGCCGGGCATTTCGGAACATCAACCTCATTTCTTCCATGAGAGCCTCCTCTGTGGCATAGCGCTCACTGCGGACGTGGTGCTCGATGGTCTTCATGTCCATGGGTTCCAGGATGACTTTATAGTAGTCAGGGTAGTCCTTCTTGGATGGTTTGACCATGAACAGATCACAGAGACGGCGATTGGTTCCCACCTCCCGAGCCTCAGTCACTGCAGCATACAGGGCTTTCATTCGGTTCTTTTTCACATTTTTCTTGTGGCTTAAAAAGAATCAAAGCGGGATATAGATCAGCTTGGATGGTAACAAAGTCCGAAAAAACAAAGCTTCAGGAGTGATGTGTTTTTTTATTGTTAGCAAGCAACTGAAATGGATGTTTAATTGAAACCTGCATACCTCTTTCTCTTGACGCTCCCTGCATCAGATGACAGAATGCTGTCTCCGTCCTCATCGTCTCTCCTCAGGAGTTCCCTCTTTTTCGCCTATACCAAGAGACAGGTCATCAGACACACTCAGAGGACAATGACACTCAGTGCCTGTTTCTTATTATAGTGAATTCAAT
The DNA here is from genome assembly GCF_902827175.1 of Gymnodraco acuticeps. Taxonomy (NCBI): domain Eukaryota; kingdom Metazoa; phylum Chordata; class Actinopteri; order Perciformes; family Bathydraconidae; genus Gymnodraco; species Gymnodraco acuticeps. The sequence continues at coordinate 2,515,048 of NW_022990235.1, forward strand.
TCATGTAACTAGAATGAAAATATCCTCCAGCATGCCTTGAGAGAAAACAGCAGACATCCTTACCTGCAAGATCTGCTGAAGCCTAAAGGCCCGTTTGTAAATGCTGGAGCTCGGCATGTTGTAGCGCTTTGCATTCTCAAACATCAGATTGAGGTCAGTCTCCATCTGATCCACACTTTCGTACTCGAGGTTCTTCATCTTTGCTCTAAAAGAATGGATTACAATTATTATTATTAAGGACCGGATGTTTCTCTTTAAAACGGTCAATTGCTGGATAAAGGTGCATTTACCCCGCCACTAGTGTTATTCAAAATATCAACAAACACTATCACTAACTTTTTAACAAACACAACTCCACTGCTCAACATGATATCCCTGGCTAACATACATATTTTTAAAACTCAATCAACGTGTAATCTTAAATTTGAGGTGTTTGAAGAGTAGATTCAAAATACAATTTCTTTTGGAAAAAATGATTGCCACAAAAAATCAAAGGGTGGCTCAACACGCCATGAAATGGGAAATCATTTGCTCTAACGAAGAGTGGGATTAAAGGAACAATAAATACGCTTGCCATGTTGTGTTTTTGGTGCCATTTGGTTGTCAATCTATTTTTGTTTGTGAAATGTTGAAGTGGTCCTACTGACCTGTATCTTTATTTCTTCTGTTTTAGTTTTTGTCTGAGATGGGAATGTCATCTCCTATATGTTATTGTTTGGTCCATGTTTGTGTCTTTAGCCTGTACAAAAAAACCAAACATGATATCCATGAAGGATCCCTCCTTACCGGATCTGCGTCAGAGCGATGGGCAGTTTGATCTGCGTGAAGTAGTCGGGATACTCCCTGCGAGAGGGAAGGTGCTGGAAAGGTTCAGAGAACACTTGGCCCTGGCTGTTCCTGGCCCCCCTCACAGCTTCATACAGCTGGAAGATCGGGTTGTTCATCTCCATACTAGAACTCTGACTCTCAGCCTCTGACTCTCCCTCGTCATAGCACACGGACCCTGCAAACATGTACATTTTCATTACATGACGTCCTAGTTTTCCAAACACAAGGAAGGTTTCTCTGCCGCCTGAAGCGCTGATACATACCAGAGAGCACGGGGTCGTCCTCACTCTCTGAGCCGTAGTTAAGAGCTACGCTGACGCCTGAAAGTCGATCCCCCTGGCCAGACCTGCGATTCCTTACAAGACACATCACACACAGTCATTTGTATTTGAGAACAAATGTATGAACAAGGAACATTGAAATCGTTGATTAATACCTGATGCGAACACTGGATTTAGTCGGCTCTGCGTGTTCAAGATCAGTCTTCCGCTGGATGAAGACTTTCTTTATGGTATTAGCATCCTATACAGTACGAAATAAATATGAATTATCACATTTGGGATGTTAAATTCTAGATTTCAAAATAAAATGTAAGAAAGAGTTTACCTTAAAAACCTGAGATCCTGGTTCATTGTACATTTTGGCATTTTTGGCCATCAGGTCGACGTCCTTGGCCATGGCATTGATGCTTTTATAGTATCCAATCTATGAAAATAATATGAATTAGTGCCGTTTCTAATAAAACATAACAATGTTCTGATATCTGTGATTGTTTTTTAGGATTAATGTAATCATTCAGTACCTGTATCCTTTGAGTGATGGATCTCAGATCTATTGGCTCCTTTATGACGGCATAGTAGTCGGGGTAATGCTACAAAAGACAGACAGGCCTATAAATATCAAATCTATTACAATCTCATTTGAAGTCCAAAGACTCGTTCAGGACTCACCACTTTGGAAGGCAGTTTCTGGAACAGTTCACTGACCATACGCCCCGAGGGATCAGGGTGGGTCACTATAGCCTCCAAGAGCTGCTCCAACACTTCCTTCAAATTGCCAGTTGGAGTCTAAAAGACAAAAGTGCATTAAATGAGTTATTTGGTCCTTGTTATAGAACAACATGTAACATTGACCATACATGTTTTATTTGTTATTAATGTTAAACACCAAAATAAGGTAATACAAAAAGTTGTACAAGCAAGCAAACCTAACACATCAATTGAGGGAAATCAATTACCTCTTCCTCCGTTGACATTCCTGGAGTATCCATCATTTCATCACCATCTTCATCATCCTCATTTTGCAGAAAATCATTCCTTGTTTGCAAGTACACCTCCCACAACTTGCTTGCAGACTGATACTCCTCAGTGTCACGCTGAATTGTTGAAGAAAATAAACATAGCTTCGATGGTGGAAATATGACTTAACAGAATAACTGTCCTATTACACACTTATCACAGTGATAGAAAAACTGTGTTTGTACCGTTTGTTTTTCATACCTTGTAGAATGATTTTGCATTGTTGAACATGAGCCTGAAATCTCCAGTAAGCTGCTCCACATCATTATAGTCTTCAGACTTCAGTTTAGCTTGAATTTTTGTCATATCCATCGGCTGGGACACCGCTTCATAATAATCAGGCTGATTCCTGAAAAAGAACAAGGGGGGACAGACATCACTGAAATCTCCTTATGTCTGAGACCCACCCCCTATTCAGACTGGCAAATCTCAATGTAACATGATGGTTGGTATCCCTGTTATCGGCAAGGGATGTTATTGACAGGTCCTCCCACATTTTAAAAACATTAGCATACCTTCTCTTTGGTACCCTTAGGAAAACGTCACAAAGTTGCCTCCCTCGGTCATCCTTGTAATCCCTGACAGCATTGAAGAGCTCATGGCATACAGCAATCTGGGGGGGGGGGGGGGGGGGGGGTGTTAGCGTTAGCAACCACAAAACCTGACATTCAGAATACTTTATTTTCCATTACATTTGAATTGTGTCTTTGGCACTGGCAAATAAGATACAAATCAAACTCACCATACACAGAACAACACACACACACAGAGAGGGAAACTGTATCTTAAAGTGACTTAGTGGCAATCTTAACAAAAGTGCATGGTGGTTTATTCTTCCAATGGCTTGGGTCCATTAAAATATCGGTTATGTTAACATTACATAATTTACTAAACATGTAATCAATGTTTACTAATACACCTATATGAAATAAGAGACGATTGCACCATATGTTTTTGATCACACTAGGCTTAATATAGTATTTGGCTACAAATGGGTAAAAATCGATTCAAAAAATATATGAAAACTGAATGCAGAAATATTGTGGTAAATCCAGTGCAGTTACCGTATCTACAGGAGCAGCATTGGAGGTGCGTCTTCTCTTCCTGCCGCTTCCAGGCGTGGAGGAGGAGGTCTCGTCCAGGTCGCCCCCTCCACTGACGCTGCTGGAGGGAGAGGTGGCTCTCCTCCTCTTGGAGCTGGCTGACATCGCTGGCTGTTTAATAACAGACTAGCCCACTAGCTACCAAAATAGATAAAAGTTATTACGGATTTGGCCCGATAGACATTAGTTTATTTTAAATAAAAGACACAAGTCCTTTATATCGCTTTTTACAAGAAGTACACTGTTGTAAACAGAGAGAACTCAGTCGGTTAGCGTTAGCAGCTCTTCATGAGACAAAGCGGCTGTTAGCATGTTAGCTTTACTTGCCGCTTTCCTCACAACACAGCCACGCTAAATATTTTACAGTTACCAGAAGACAAAAAAACACGTGCAAGCATGTTCAATTTAACACATGCATTGACCTCCAAAAGCAAATCTTACCCAAAAAACCCCAAAATCCCCGTAGATCCCTGAGCAGAAGAAATGTGTAACGGCTAGCTTGCTAGCTGGTGTTGTTTGAAAACTTCTGTCCGGAAGTTGAGGGTGTATTGTGTTTGTGTGGAGAGGAGACCGCCACCTGAAGCAGTGCTGCCCCCTCAGGGGGGGGGGAGAAGTACTGCAACCAACATTGTGGACCATTCAATTGATGATTGATCCACACAAACGAACAGGGCCTGACCAATTTGCCTGTTTTTATTTATTCTGTTATTTCTTTTTTATCCTCAACTGCCTAAGATATTGTTTGTGCATATTAATTGTGCACAATTAATATCCAAATCTTACTTTAGTTTGACGGTTTGGACGTGGAAAGAGGGTTGAGATGTTTTGGGGATGGGTTAGTAAAAAAAAGAATGGCTTTTATTTACAACATGCATGGTGAAATAAAGACTGTAAACATGGTATTTTCAAGTGTACTATCCATTTACCCAAAAATAATAAAAAACAAAAAAACACAATAAAATAAACTTCTCCACATAGCGTCTGTTTGATAACAACTAGTTAAGTACAGTTTATGGACAATATCCTCAATTAAATATAATGGCAAAACACCATGGACGCATTGCAATGTGTTGCAAAAGAAAGAGCTCATCAATAAATCTCCCTTTTTAAAAAAAAATTGTATTTGTTCAATTGTATGTCTTATATAACTATGTTGCATTGTTGGAGGAGCTCGGGACGTAAGATGTTCATTGCCATTTCTACACTGTATGTGCATATGACATTAAAACCTTTTGAAAGAACCTTAACCTTTGAAAGAACATCCATAACATTCACCTGTTTGCAACTTATATCAATATTCCAATTAATTGTATATAGACTATTCTTGCACTATTTATATTATATTATATTTTCCACTATTTCATCTGTTTTATTGTGTTGCACTGTTGGAGGAGCCTGTGACCTAAGATTATCATTGTCATAACTACACTGTAGTAGCTATGTACAAATGAAAATAAAAGCCTTAAATCTTGAATTTTAATATTGAATCTTGAATCATCGTGGGTCATAATTGCTTTAGGGCCCTATCCTGTGAATTGTGAAAGAGTGCCTGGCCTGCCAGTGCAGAGAGGATGCTGTAAGAGAGTGAATGCAGGGCGTTGCCTCAATATTAATGGGAATTCAGAACTTGAATTCCCTGCAAATGGCCATTACCCCTAATTGGGCATATTTTCAGTAAGCATCTAAAACCTTGCATTATCCAGAGGCCGCTTGTGTGTGCCTTGTCAGTGCTGTGTGATACATTATTCACAGTGACACGTTACGCCTGTTTTGCAGAGCCTCTAAAATTGTCTGCATAACCTGCAAACTCAGCAGGAGCGTGATCGACTGCACTGCGAGAAGCTTTCAGGAAACAACAAGCAGATGCACAAAAAAAGCTGTTCACATGCAACAGACGGCGGCTCGACTATCTTTGTGAGAATCGCAGATCACGTTGTTAAGAGAACAGAGAGTGATTCTATGCTGCACTACGTCCACATACGTCTGGTTTTCTTGACGTCAGGAGAAGTCTATAGTGGACCCAACGCTGCGCACAAGCACAGCAACCACATCGCTCCCACAGGCAAGGAGAACACATCACAGCGACAGATCGCCATTTAGGTATGTCTTTTTCTCTAGCCATATATTCACAGAAATGCAAAATCAATCGTGTAGTTTTTCCTTTAGCACTTCAACTTGTGAAGCTTCTTTTATTGTGCGCCTGCATGTAGCATCTGCAGGTTTAACCCAAAGATGCTGCTTTCCTTTGACTGCCATACCCTTGAGCGCTGCAGTACTACTCTTCGCACACCCACACCGCCTTTTCTCTCTGTAGCCTGTACTTGCATGATCACCACCTCGAACATTTGACTTATTTTCAGTCAGTCTGGCGTAATGCACCGGCAAACCGTTTGAATTCCCATTCAACCCCCTGCTTCCATTCACGCCCTGCAGCCTTAATGCAGAGCAGGTTACCGCACGTTTATCAGTGGAATACCGTTTCCATTTCACCTGAGCTCTTGTATTTGTGGATTTGACAATCATTACTGGTTACATCTTGAGAAATACTGCACATTTCTCCCAGCTGGTATCTGCCTCTACTGACCATGCGTTTGTTTTTGCGACGCTGTATGGTCCCTTATTTGACTGTCTCTGCTGCACTATTTGCCCTACTTTATGTTATTGTGTTGCTATCAATTGCTGCCCAGCCGGATCTCAGCAAAAAAGACTCTTGTGGGTTGTAGCTTTTTGGGGGAAAGTTGTATATCTTCCTTTTCATTGTGCACGTTTCTTTTTTTTCACTGTCAATCTGTTTCATTCTTATTCATTTATATCATTTTTCGCAGCATTATAAAAGTGTACTGTCCTTTTTAAATGTAATGCAATAATTGCCAGGCCTTCAGCTTCAATGTTTAATTATACGTGATTTGACATTTGAGCTTATTAATCAGTCATCATGCAGATCAGAAGAAACTAGTAACTTGTCTTCTTGCCACCAGTCCAATCAAACTGCATTAACCAGAACACTTCATCATAAAAATCAATGGTTTATTTAATGGAGGAAGGTTTTATGCAGCAATCAGTCAGCCAAACTCTAATTGACATATTAAACGGATACTGGGGCTGAATATCTCCCACAGTCTAAATACTCTTAATTAAGTACATTATACAGTGCATGAGTGCCCGTTGATTGTGGTGTCATATATCCAGTTTCCCCACTGTGTGCTTGAATAATGTTTGTGATAGATACATCAGAAAGTAGTTAAAACACACAGCAACATAATACAAAATCAAGGAATTGAGGGAATGTATATCTTACACATATGTTCATTAAACATCACTTAATATAAATCATTGGTTCACTTTATCCACCTGATCAGACATTTAGATTTGATTACACATGCGCGGGGTCATATCTTAACGTGCATGCTCTTAGTCTTTATTAACAGTTTTTTTGTGTTTCTGTTCCCTTTGCCCCATAGTTGTAGTGTGGCGAATCGGATCAGCATTGTAGGATGCCTCTTGGAGAGGATGGAAATGGATGGAAAAAGAAGACATCAGACATCAAAGAACATTATGACTTCAAAGAAGTACTGGGGACGTAAGTACTGCTAGTTTAGTGCTGTTGTCAGGGAAAGGCTGAATGTCCAATACGGCCCAAGACTCTCAATGGACCCTAACACCTCAGCTTGTGTCAGTCAGGAAAGGTCTATTACTCTTGAAACTTTCATAGATCATTTTAGCTCCATGTACCTCCATTGTGCAGGGGAAGTTTAAGCAGTTCATGTCTCAAAACCTTGAAAAATAGATCTCAAACTACCCCCATAACAATAAAGCAAAACGTGTATAAGTAGGATTAATAAACTCTTAATTTGCCCTATCTGAGAATGTCATATCTATTATTTCATTTTTCTCTGTGTACATTCAAATAATCAAAAAACAATTGAGAAAGCATGGGGGTACAGTTTCCAGGACACCCACACTGGTTGGTTTCCAGAATTTCAGTCAATATATAATGAAGCTGCCATGTGTAGCCTGCTGTGTAAACTGTAAGTGATGGGTACCTTAGCATACACAACCCACAGAGAGTTGGAGACCACCAAGGGATAAAATCAGACCCACCAGTCATTCCTCCTCCATCTGTCCATGCTGTCAGAGCTGCAGTCTGGACTCAAAGAAATTTGAGTGACATTTTGGACGTTCCTGTCACGTCTTGACTCAGACTAGTCTTGTTCTTGGCCGCAGTTCAATGCTGACTCAACTATTTCCCATACGCCTTAAAGTATTCAAACATGCATTTTTTTTCCCTGGCCAATTTGACTTTCTTCTGAGTGTTGCAAACATTTTAAAAACACATTAAAGTTACATTTTAAGGATTGGCTGATCAAAGGCAGGCAACGAAAGGAAACAGTAAAGTTTATAATAATAAAAGCAACAGCAACTTAACTGAATCTAGTTTTGAATGCAGCTTGAATATTTTTAAGCTGATATTTACTTCATCCATTACTCATGTTCAACACGAGTTTAACATGAAAGGGCTAGAGCTGCAATTGTGTGCATATTGCAGGCGTGTGTGGTTGCATGTCAGTGTGTTTGTTACTGAACATCATTATCAGTTTAGGTACTCTTCCTGTCATGGTCAAAACTCGTAATGTGGAGTGCACTTGACATTCAGGCAGTTTGGCCTTAATGTTGGCTTTGACTCAGTGGGAGACTAGGAAAGAGTCCTGAGTGGATGCCAGTAGCGGTTCTAGACCAATTTGACTGGGGGGGGCACTGGGGGGGCCAGTTATTTTCTGAGGGGGGCACAATAAATGCAGGATGAAAAAGAGAACTAGAGAGTATGAAGTAATTGCGCATAAGAAAACAAAGCAATCCAGTTATTGGTATTTGTTTCAGCAGTGGCGAGCCGTCAGGGCCCTCTAGGCCCTCTGTGAGGGCCTAAGATATTCTAAAAAATAATATTTGAAAACATTAAAAAAAAAAACGTTTTTTTTAAAAATATTATTTTTCATATCTTTGTTGTTGTTACATTTTTCATTAGTTTTACCAAAATAACTTGATTTAATTGTATTTAAAATAACATTTCCAAAGAAATAAATCCTTCGAATCTGCCTGTTCAGTTTCTGTTGGAATGTGAAGGGTTAAATGTCGTCTCTGCGAGTTATGTGAAAACGGGAGAGCTTGTTGGTCCCTCTCTACATTCACAGAGGGCCAGCTATAGTAACTCAACGAGAGAGTAATGTCAAATGACAGTACAATTGACCAATCATATCTTCCCTCTAAATGGGCGGGCACTATTTTTGCGGACTTTATGACAAGTTCCGCCCGCTGTGAGGTCTATGCAAGTGGTGCAGTGACGCATCCTAAAACCCGGAAGTAAGCTTTGCTCGGATTCCCTCGACAGAAAGCAGTGTGATTTCTCCATAGGATTTTGGAAAATAGCTCGAAATAAGGTCTGTGGAACGTACCTGTTAGATAAATGCACGTTTTGTTCAGCCGGATAATATCCACATGTCTACCCTACTTTTATTATTTTCGAATCATAAATCTAAACGATAGATTTATGATCGATAGATTTATAATTAGCATAAGTTCATTCATGATGGCTCATTGATAGTGATGACATCGTTGCGAAATTATTAACCGAGTCATTTTCAAGATTAAGTTACAATGATAAACTGGAGTGGCAAAGGATCAGCTGCATGATCCGCCATCAAGTGCTTCATCCAAAAGGACAGGAGGATGGACTTTGTGTTTCAGTGATTTGATCATCAAAGGTAGGCCTAAGTCATTTTCAATGTGGGCCGCCGTGCCGACTTAATTCATTTGTAATTGTTACTTGGCTGTGGGTGCCCTGTCATGATAGGTGTTTATATAAATGATGTTGTTTTGTGTGGTAGAGGGTCGCTGTCATTGATGCGTTTTTATATTCCGCTGAAGTAGCCTATACGCTGTGACGTAATATCTCTTCTTTTTTTTCCGAGGGAAGGGGGGTCAGAGGGCCTAGGTATAAAAGTCACGGCTCGCCACTGTGTTTCAGTACACTTCTTTATTTCAGATATATCTTATAGTTAATACTGTTAGCTTCAGCTGAAGTTATAGTACAATTTTTGCACTAACACCATATCATATTTATATAAAAATAAAGGCAATGCACAGTTACATCTCTACTTTATATCTACAATTACACGGATACAATAGTTTAACTCACCTTCAATTATCAGTGAAAGTGAGTGCACCGCTCTAATGGGTCCTGAGTGCACCGCTCTAATGGGTCCGACTAGAATGACGAATAACGTTAGTTCCGCCTATTCCGTCATTCAATACATTTTTCATTTTTTTCACTTTTTTCACTTTTCATTTTTAGGGGGGCCACAGGGGGGTCAGAGGTCAGTGTTAGGGGGCATTGGCCCCCCCTGCCCCCTAGAACCGCCCCTGGTGGATGCGAGGTTGACGTCAGTCACGAAACGTTTTTTCTCTATGTATGAAACCTGTCAAGGACCAATTCATTCTTCCCTTTCATTTTCTATGAAACTAAAATCTCACTCAATTCAGTGGTTCAAATAAGACAAATAAGAATACAAAATCAATCCAACCAGCTATATCTAACCCATCTCATTTTAAATATAAAAGAGTCTGCCGCTTCATCAACCCAAGTTTTATATTTTTCTCAATTTTTTAAGAGATTAGGAGCACTTTGCTCATGGCAAAAAGAAATATTACATTCACCCATTTCTGAAGCCGCTGTCTGAAAAGATTTTCAAACTTCCAACTCGTTTGATGTGGCCTGGTGGATTCTACAATTTTTATTGATCTAAGTCTGGAATTCAAAATAAGTCACATCTATGTACATGTAACACACCTTAAGGTTGTAATAAACCACACACTAAATCATCAACCAGCATGAAAACGGTTACTTTTTAATGGTGATGGCTGGACTTACATAGACCTGTGACTGCACTCTCCAGGGGGACAAAACCGGCCCAGATGGTCATGGGACTGCTCTCCACTCCCCCAAACTGAGAACAAGTGACCTAGCACATGTCCACCTGTGATAACACAAGTGTGCCAGATGGAGTGTGCTTTTGTTTTCTATCTTTTTGGAATCACACCTGTTACCCAGAAAGGCTGCACAGAATCACATTTTAATGACTGTGCAGCTCTGGTTCACATCCAAAAAAGTGAAATATCAGTGGGTAGATGATGAGGCCGTCTGGTTATGTTGAGTGCTGTAGGAGGACATCAAATAAGACTCTATCAGTCTCAAAGCCTGTGAGCTGCATGCACGAGCACACCGTTTATTTGAGAACTCATGACTGCTGCTAAACTCTGATTATTTCTCTTATGATTTCTGTACGGCTCACAGGAACTTTCAAAAGTGATTGTAATTTGAAGTATGATATAAAGTGTTATATAACAAGGATTGAGTGAATTACCAGGATAGCGGGTTCCCATATTTCATGAAAATATATGTAGAAAAAAGCTGAAGTAATATTCTTTTCCTACCGTCACTATAGCTGGACCTGGCAGAGGGAAGAATTAATGGGTTGACGGAAAGCTCCTTATGCTCGGAGAGAAGATTACAGAGGAGCTTTATCCAGGAATTCAGTGCATGAAGTTAATTGATTTATGTTGAAATATTGTATTCAGATCCAGCTAATCCTTAAACTCTGTTTAGGGTCCACGTCAAGCTAGCTGTCCTCTAGGTAGGGTTGGCAGATTGAAACACTTATCCTCTCTGCAGTTATCATGTCTGTCACACTGCGCTCACACGCTTGGGCTTTTTTTGTTGTCATTTTAAGATTTTAACTTTTAACCTTTAACAATGTTATCTACCTATGACAGGAAATAGAAGAGCAAATCATATTACTGATAACATTCTGTTTAACTACCTGTGAGATGCCATCACTGTTGCTTTTTATAAAATAAAGGTGTGACTATGAGATTCCAGCAAACTCAGGTTTTCTAAGCTTTGATTTTGAGGCCGTTGTTGTGTTTTTGTGAAAGACTGTAAAAGGAGGGAGAGAGTAAAACAGCTAACCCATCACTGTAGTTGTTATGGGCTAGTGTTGTAATGAGTGTAATAAGTGGAGTGTTATAGCTTCTGTAAAAGTCTTGTCTTTTATGGACACTGACAACACTGATGGCTTTCTTTTTACAGTTTCATTAAATGTCCCATAAAATCACTTAGAGTTCAATATTTTGTCCAAAGTTTAACGTTTTTATGTATGAATTATGATGTATTAAAGGTGGGGTAGGTACGTTTTAGAAACCGGCTCGAGATACACTTTTTGTTATTCCATGGAATGCTCTTAACATCCCGATAGCAATGAATATCTTAAGTACTTTGACAAAATATCCATAAAAAAATTTCATCTGTGGAAGCAGTAGTACTGTAAAAAGCACGACCAATCATTTTAGCCGGCCCGGCTAAAATAACTGGATGGCCTACCTGCCTGTCAGCCTTCCGTCTATGCACAAATGTATCTCGTGCCCATTGGTCATGTGTGCGTTCGTGTGTGTTGGAGGAGGGGCTCTGTGAGGAAGTGGCAGATTTTTTCAAACATTTTCAAATTCTAGCGCACTCGAGCTGGTTTCTCCAAAATTACCTACCCCACCTTTAAGTACTATGCAGTTTAAAAAAAGAGTTGGGCATAATGAGTTTGTGTAGTGCAACTTGCTTAAATGTAGTCATGCATGTCAGCTCAATAAACAATTGCGTTATAACTAGGCTAAGTTTTAATTTATGAACAGCTGGTGCAACTGGTTCCTGGACCGAGAGACTGTGATGTTATTAAATCCTTTTTGCAGTCAAAATGATTGGTGTTAGCTGGAATGTCCAATACTTTGAATAATGTTCTTTTTTTGTTCCAAAGATACACTATCAATCAGGTCATGCACCTTGGGCCTGTTGCTGACAGCCTCGAGCATCCATAAGTCTATCGATCTCACCTGGCAAGCGCTCCCCTTAAGCCCAATATGCCTCCGAGTCCCAAAAAAGCATTCTCTTTTTAGCCTAATCCATATTGTGTGTGTGTGTGAGTTTGTGAGTGTTTGAGAGAGAGAGGGAAAGACAAGAGTTGATATGTTTGGACAAACAGTACAATCACACTATCTACAGAAAAACAACTTAATACATTCATATAAACAAAGATGGCGACTGGTCCATTCACTAACAATTGCTCAACTGTAAAATAATGTGTAGGTCAAACCTCTCAACTCCTCACTCTTCTCTATAAACAACCAGAATGAGTGGTGGCAGTGTTCTAGTACTGCATGGTCAAAATGTTACTATATCTCTCCTACACACCTGGAGTGCACGAGTAGTTCTTAAAACTCTCCGCCCCCATTTCTTACTACTTAATCATTGTATCTTTTTTATGGATGCATTGATGTGCTTTGTTTGATATAAAATGTAAAAGGCCTATTATAAAAAGGATGACATTACTGCTGCTTCTACTCAGAATTGAATGGAGAATTCAAACAAGTTATGCAGCTCTTTGCAGAATTTGCTTTTTAGAGCTTATTGTTTTGAGTTGGGGGTTACAGTTGTGACTGGTTAGAGTTGTGACACATTTAAGTCAGGGGACTGTATTCTCTGTATCATATCATCCGTTCTGTTTGAATGTTCATGTTAGAGAGCTCAGAAAGGAGAGTTGAGTGTCAGCATCTACACACTTAATAATAACTCTGATATTATTTTATAAAAGGTTTAGGAATTTTTACTTGCGTCATTCAGTGACTGCCTGTTTAGATACATGATTACTTTGATACAGCGCTATATTCAAATATTTGTAAAGTCTTGGAATGTTAAGATGTTTCTTATGTTGTTCATAGTGTAACTTATTAAATCCATTGTTAGTTTTGGCTTGTTAGCTACTGAAACTTAGGAGTTCACCAACAAACATAATTCATAAAAAAAACAGCTGCAGCTTAATCCTGGGCCTCTAAATATGTGTCTTCACCCATGTTGTTTACTAACAGCTCTTCATGTTAAAATTCATCATGATGAACTGTCAGATGAAGCCTTAAAGACATAGAAGAGGGCAATAAGAGCATACTTCATGGAGGTAACACTGTGAGACGCTGACAGCGATATGAGAATGTGTGAATCAATATTTTCCCATATGGACAGCTGGGATAACAGCGTCTTCTATAATATGTGTGTGTGTGTGCATGTGTGTGCATGTGTGTGTGTGTTTTGTAAGTGTCAGACAGAGACCCATGCTGTGGTGTTATGCTGATGGCTTTGGGGCATACACCATCACACTTATACAGATGCATAATTACCAGATATGGCGCCTTTAATTAATGTTTCATCTAGCTATCTATCTATTTATCTATCTATTTATTTATCTATCTATCTATCTATTTATCTATTTATCTATCTATCTATTTATCTATTTATCTCTCTATCTATTTATCTATCTATCTATTTATCTATTTATCTATCTATCTATCTCTCTATCTATCTATCTATCTATCTATCTATCTATCTATCTATCTATCTATCTATCTATCTATCTATCTATCTATCTATCTATCTATCTATCTATCTATCTATCTATCTATCTATCTATCTATCTATCTATCTATCTATCTATCTATCTATCTATCTATCTATCTATCTATCTATCTATCTATCTATCTGTCGTTCGAGTGGAGATTTAATCTAAAACATTTCTAAAAATATGCTGTGACAGTCTTGTTCATTTACACAAAAACAGCCGAGCGTCAGCTATGAGTCTTGAGGCCAATGACTCATATAGGACTTATTTATTTGAATTTGTTTACAGCAGGATACTGTGCATGCCAGGATTATTTATTGGAATAAAATATATCAGATGATATGGCAACAAGAAGACTGAAGACATTGACAACAATCGTTTCACTCTTATCTAATGCTAAGTCTTACACGTTAGCTGTTACATAAATCTCATCAGTTCAGAATAACAGCTACAGTGGCTTCCTGTCTTCCTCTTCCCAAACCCCTTGAGAGCCCACCCCTACGTCTCCAAATTAGCAACTGGATGTTTGATTACAGTGTGTCTCACGGCAACAGTAGTGTGTGTGCGTGAATGTATTTTCTTTTAAGGAGTAGCATGGATCAGGTCACATACAATATAAAGTTGAGTCAAAATGTGAAATCAGATATCTACAGTCGTATAATTCTGACAATAGAGGTGTAAATTGATAAAAATGTGACCCTGTTGACATAATGATACTCGTGTTGCTGTCATCTGTGATTCTTGTCAAACTGAAAAAGGACAGTATGTTTATCCAGGGGTCTGTCGCATCAACAATGATTTTGATAATTGCATTGCATCATATTCCCCTGCTCATTTCTCTTTAAAGACAGCTGTGTTTGAGGCTCACATTATCATTTTTTCGTGATTGATTAATTTCTAATCTTACCAGCGAGATTTTACACAATCTGTGGATTCATTGAATTATAAATTGAAAAGTAAAGATTGCAGCTTTTTGATAATTAAATAATACTTATGTAACTCAAGTTAAAGCCTCTTGTTTTAAAACTTCTTGTTGTGAGATGTTTCTGTGGGTTTTGAATTGTTGTTCTGACGAAACAAATACATTACACCGTGACAGGCCTTTTAAAAACAAAAATGTGTTAAAGATTATCTTTTTTCTATTTTTAGTCTAAAGAGATTATAACACCCAGAGAATAGAGGTTGTACACTCCTGACCCTCTGAGGAAACCCTTACTGTAAGTGTTGCAGACATAAACACATTAAAATGCTTTTATGGGTCGATGCAAATTGGAGCTTTATTTGATTTCGTTTTGAGATTATTTTAAGGACTTTTAGAAAAATGAAACCGGAGATGTGTGTGATAATCGTCTCTCCTCATGTGCATCAGCTTCAATATTCAAACGTTTCTGCTGCGTTGGTTCGTTGAGCACAAGATGGCCACGGTACAAAGCCATCTCAAGGATTACCGCAGATCCACATGGGCATTTATGATGACACGATGATGGGAGGAGGTGTACTGATGGATGCTCAGGGTTGCACAATAGCTGTTCTGCTCTGTAATGAACAGTTCATGAATGTTAAAGGCAGAATAAACAGAAATTGAGAGAGATTTGCTTCCCTATTGCCGGGGTGTTGTGAACAACAGCTCTGTGAAGTCTTTATTAAAGGTTGCATACTAAAGTGAAGTTGAGTGTGAGAGGTCTTCACATGCTCCACAGTGTGACAGATGGAAAATAAGTTGCTATAATAGTAACCTTGGACTCCCATTGTGTATTGCATGACAGTGCTGTTCCACACACATGTAAAGGATCCCTGCGGCTGCTAACAACGCTTAGGCCGACTCCTGAGATCTCTCCCACGCTCATGTAGGGAGACTGTGTAAATGCACACTGTTCTCCCTCTCAGCATCGCCATAATCCATAATGCAGTTTAGTCTCCCTCAAAACAGCCACACTGCATTTACTATCTATTATTGAGTAGAATAAAAATAGTTTCTTTTTTCTTTTTTTGAGCCAAGTGATATTGCTATAAATGTAATTTTGCGACTGCTGAGCATTTTCGCAGCCCCCAAAAAGTCTCGGTAATGTCAGCATTTTTAATTATTTATCCAAACACACAAAGATGGCTGCATGGAGGGTATTTGGAGATCCTTATTTTAAAGCTTGTGGTTATTTATCACGGAATAATATAACTTGACCTTATCTTTGCACTAAAAAATATCTAGAAGTCTAAAATGATTTGAATAAAAAGCTCTGCATACTCTGTCCCGCTAGCGGCTAGTAGGACCATCTTTTGTGTTGCATTGTATATCCGTCATGGCCTGTAGCCTAATAAGGGTCCATTAGATCATGTCTATTTTACTCAACACACAAACTGTGTTTGTTTCTTCTACCTTTGTTCAGGGGAGCTTTCTCAGAGGTGGTTCTAGCAGAGGAGAAGAGGACCCAGAGGCTGGTGGCCATCAAGTGTATCCCTAAGAAAGCGTTGGAGGGCAAAGAGAACAACATCGAGAATGAGATTGCGGTACTACACAGGTACGATCACCAAAGTTCCTTGTCATGCGTTGGCTCACGCTTTGTGTCCATCGGGAGGAATTACTCAACCATACATGTGCAGATGCAAAATATATGCAAGGGGTCAATTGAATGGGTGACTAAATGCATGGTGTCAGTAGAAACAGTAGGATTGTGCACCGGAAATGTCAGGAACAAAGAAGATAGACCTATTTTTAGTGTCCCTGTTGCCAGGGCAACAGCACACAGAAGCGGAGATGGTGTGGAGTTCCCCGCAGCAGTGTATTGAAGAAAGAGAAAGAGACATAGAGGGTGGAGAAGTGGAGATGGGGGTAGGGTATGAAGGAGAGCGATATGGCAGAGTGGGAGGAGTGGAGTTTGGCTAAATACTTTAAGTCACAATTAAATAAACAGGACTCATGCGAGTGGTAGACTAGACGAGGTATTCCCTATTCCTATTAAAAGTCACAGCCCAGCTGCTGCTATGTAACAGTGATGGTTTGTTCATATGCTTTTGACTCAGGAGCCCAGAGAGATGGCTGACTGTCTGTTTACTGGTTCACAACAATAAACAATATCATTTTGTGCGAGAATAAAATGTGTTATAGTTATTCTGTCAAGCCCTGTAGCTCTCATCCAAAGCTGATCTTTGTTTCCGGTTCCAGCTGTGAAGCACTGGCTATTGTCCTTCTAGGCAAGAGTACTGTATCTGGAGCTTCTCCGTGTTCTGATCTGAGGGTCTCTTTCAGTCTGCATTTTAGTAGAGGAGGGGTGAACACATAGGTTTGATCCCAATTAACTGAAGCGCTTTTCATAGAAAAGAGGGAACATTCAGCTCTAAATTTGAATTATGCAGCAAGAATGCCATCTGGTGACCAACTTACAGTAAGCAAGAGGGATTGAATCTCAATAAAAAATGCAACATATTCTATCTGATGATTTTTGTCCATTTATGTTCCTCAGAATCAAACACGCCAACATTGTCACACTGGAGGACATCTTTGAAAATACATCCCATCTATATCTTGTCATGCAGCTGTAAGTCTTCCTCTTTAACTTACACAATGGCTTATTATATAAAAGAAGACATGAATGTGGATTTATTTACTGAAAATGGATTTGCATTCATTTATTTAAAAAATGCCACATTCTCTGGTTCATCATTTATAAAAGGACTGTTTGTGGCTTTTGTCTGTGTAACATCATAGTAAATTGGATATCTTTGGGTTTTGTGCCGTTTGTTTTGACCTAAAAAATGCATGTTGCAATGGTATCAGAGAACGTGTAATGGTCGTCTTTCATTTTTTTGTTTCAATTATCTGAAACACTCAAAATAGCGTAAACATATGTAAATGTCAATACATGTCTTGCGTGTACTTTTACACTAAATGTATTTCAAATTCAGCCTGATTTAGTTAGAAACGTTTATATCCAGAGTTTAAAACATGTTTTTCTTGTGCTTTATTTGGCTGTATGAGCCTAACACTTTGATTTGTACCTGGCAGAGTATCTGGAGGTGAGTTGTTTGACAGGATAGTGGAGAAAGGTTTCTACACTGAGAGAGATGCCAGCCAACTTATCCACCAGATCTTGGATGCAGTCAAATATCTCCACGATATGGGCATCGTCCACAGAGACTTGAAGGTATTATTGCTCAAGGAAGACTATAAGAATATAACTGCTCGATCTGGCTTGCAGTTGACCCCTTCTCCCTTTGCCAACCCTCTTCTTTGATGCCTGTTCTTGTCTTTGCAGCCAGAGAATCTGCTGTATTACAGTATGGACGAAGACTCTAAAATTATGATCAGTGACTTCGGATTGTCGAAGATTGAGGGAGCAGGCAGTGTCATGTCCACAGCCTGCGGTACGCCTGGATATGTGGGTAAGGCATTTATTTTGCTGGTCTGCCAGCCTCTTCTCGCCTCCCACTCTTTCTTGTGAGCTCAGTGCCTGTTATTTCAGCTGATATCCCCTCTTTATTCATTGAGTTGTGAGAGGCTCTTTCGTCCACTACTGAGTCAATTGCAAGTGTTTCAGAAGGGCTCTCTACTTGTTTGACATGACCCACTAGATCACATGGTATTACTGAAAGGTCAAGATTACTTGAATTCACTCCCACTTCTACCCTGTAGCGTATATTCATTCTGCTTTTCCTGAATGTCTGCTGTGCGTTTCACAGCTCCCGAGGTGCTCGCTCAGAAGCCGTACAGCAAAGCAGTGGACTGCTGGTCCATAGGAGTTATTTCTTATATTCTGTAAGTAAGCCCCTTAATCACTGGGAAGTGTGTCAAGTGTGAGTTTTATACTGAATATTATACAATATCACTCCCACAGGTTATGTGGATACCCTCCGTTTTACGATGAAAACGATGCCAAGTTATTTGAGCAGATTCTGAAAGCAGAGTATGAATTTGACTCTCCGTACTGGGATGACATCTCCGATTCAGGTACTTCTGATTATTAAAATATGTACGTATAATATATATGTATAACTAATCAGATTGGACGTATAATACCATGATTTTTGTCTGCAGCCAAAGACTTCATCTGTCACCTGATGGAGAAAGAACCTTTGAAGAGGTATACATGTGATCAGGCGCTCCAGCACCCATGGTAAGAGAGTCAAATACTTATTACCTTTATATATAAAAAAGATACTCATACTTTGGGTTCTTGAAAACAATAACAGCCATTTTCACTATGTTCTGTCAAATGTTAGACTAAATTAAAATAAGGAGAAAATAGAAAAGGACATACATTATATCATATCAATAAAAAAATCATCGACCAGCAATCAGCTAACATTTATTTTCATTATCAATAAACCCATTGCCTATTTTATTCATTCATTTATTAATCTCTTAATAAAATGTTAAAACAAATCACATTCTAATTTACAAGCCGAAACTGACACTTTAAAATGCCGTGTTTTACTCATAATGATGTTCATTTAACTATTACTACTGTGTTTGTGACAAAGAAAATGATAACATCTTCTTATTTGAGAAACAGGAATTAGCTACATGTTTGCATTTTTTAAGGAAAATGTAACAATTAATCAAGTATTTAAAAAAAAATGCCAATACATTTTTCTTCAAATCGACACAAAATGCAAAGAATACGCTCTAGTAATATTCTTTTACTGAATTTCACTTCAGTGATTCTTGTTGACCTTGCAGGATCTGCGGAGACACAGCTCTGGACAAGAATATCCATGAATCTGTCAGCGCTCAAATCAAGAAGAACTTTGCCAAAAGTAAATGGAAGGTCAGTGCCTGAACCACAGAGCGGCCTGCTGAAAGAGCACATTCAGTACGCCTGTGCTTCTCCCTCAGTAGCTGTCACACACAGATTGTTTTCCCTTTCTCTCTCTCTGTCCATGAAGCAAGCATTTAATGCCACAGCGGTGGTGCGCCACATGCGGAAGTTGCAGCTGGGCACAAGTCTCGAGGGACCGAGTCAGATTACTCCCACAAGTCCCTGCCATGGACATCTGCTCCCAGAGGAAGAGGCGGAGGAGGAGGAGGAGGAGGAGGAAGACGAGTTGGGGAATGGGGAGGAGGAGAGTTGTAAGTCATCACTTTACAGTCAACAAACAAACACTATTTTTTAGTCATATCAGACGTGCACATTAAGTTAATTAAACTAAATGTATTACATATAATGCTACATTGTAATTTCACAGCATTTAAACTGTCTAAGATTGTGGGGCCAAATGTACAATCTTTCAGTTGATCTTTCTCAAATCAAACCATCTATCCTATATTAAGTGGATGAAGCATTAGAAAGATAAGGATTCTGCTGTTCTAAGACAAATGTATAGAAGGCAGAAAAACTAAGCCTTAGAATGTACAATAAAAGGATGAGAGGATGAATGAGTGTGAAGAGGCATAGTCCAATCCAATCCAACTTTATTTATATAGCACGTTTAAAAACAACAGAGTTGACCAAAGTGCTGTACATCAATAAATATATAAAAAAGTGGGAGGGAGGTGTGTGGATAAAGGAGGTTAGAGGTTAAGCTAAGGCATGGCCTTGTTTCCTAAACACAAGATAACTTATGGATATTAATATTGTACTTGTAGCTGTTGGTTAACTTTTTATTACCCAGGATTGGCTAATTATGATAACTTCACAGTGTTGGACATGACTTCTATTTGGAAAGCCTTAGGAGGCTCCCACTGCTAGACTGGCTACATTTAGTTTTGCACGAGTTACATTTTCCTTCTAGTGTGATGGTGAGTGCAAAGTTATTATTACCCGTAATCTCCTTATGCTCCGTTGTTTTGCTCTAATCTCCAGTATCCCACTACGAGGACGGTCGCCGTGGCAGCACCGAGGGCAGCGCAGACCGGGACAGCCTGAGAAGCTGCACCTACTGCTGCAGGCCAGCCAGTCGCGTTTGAACCCAGCCTCCGGTTGTCATGGTGACATCGTATCCCTGGAGCGCCCAGAGCCCGCCCGCCCGCCCAGTCTGGCCAGGAATGCAGAGTAGTTATCAGGCAGTGTCCACCAGAATACATCCACAGCCAGCAGGTCACTTTGTGGAGAAATATACTGTAAGTCTTTCCCCCACAATACAAAATACAACATACACACATCGTCACTCAAGACACACAAGTTTTACATTTTTGTTGTTGTTGCAGAACAGAATGCAAGGCTGCTCCCGAGTAGACAGTGATTTAAAGAAAGGGCCAGTCTGCATGATAAGCAACCTAACATAGAGTTGTCCAGCTACAGCAGACATGAGTCATTACAGTGTGTTCTGTAAAATACGTTGTTAGAAGGTTCCAGTCTTCTGGAGTTTAATCAAAGAATAGGCAGTGGCCCAAAGGCAGACTTCTCTATAATTTGTGTTCTCACATTATCTGTCACATCTACCTCTATTCACAATTAAGGTCAGTTTCCATCCATCTGGCTCACGCGCTCTACATTACTGGCAGTCTTCTCCAAAAATCTGGCCAGACAGGGCACAAAGAAAAGGGAAACACTGAAAGCTACTCCTGCATGTCTTAATACTCCTTACCCCTCAATGTGACTCGCTCCGGTCGCTGACCAAGTAGCTGTTTAGTTGAATAGTGTTCATCTTGAGGCATGACTTCACTGCCGATGCCCCCCTCCCATTTGTTCTGTTTTATCACTTTTTTCTCATATTAAGTGTTTCTGTCCTTTTTATAAGTATTTCATTATTTTTTAAAGCTTTTTTTTTTTTATTGGAGGTTGATTCTAGGGACTTTGGACTCTATATTCTGGCTCAGACTGGGTTTGTGAAGAGCGGTTCTTACCTGGAGTGTGTGCATGCTTCTGTTGGAAAATATTGAAATAGATGAATATCAGAAGGAGACTTTCTGTTTTATGGCTGTTCTGTTAGGAGAGGCTCAAACTGAGATCCCTGTGCACCTGTAAATCAGAGGAATCGTATCTGACTATCCTCTGTGAGCTCACATCATGTAAGAAAGAAAGAGTTGGGTTACTAAGTGTTGCGAATCCACTGTGTGTGGGAAGAAAAAGATCATACATCACCATGCACATTCTCCCTGTTCTGTTGTTGACAAGCGGCTAAATATTGTCCGGCTCTGGATTTTATGCCGGGTCGGAGGGATCTCAGTCTGGGCGCTCCGCCTGCTCTGTGCTGTGCACCTCTAGTGGAAGAAGTTTTGGTCTACTGTTTGCATGACCTGGTTAAATATGTTTACATGAATGATGATCAATTAGTATACACACACGATTATTATTACTCTGTTGTATTTAAAAATGATGTAATACTGTAATTTTGAGCTATATAATGTGAAGTGAGTAACACCAGAAGTAATGTTGTTGACAAAGTACAACACAGCACAGTGGACTTATCATTTGCATTTACTACGACGGTCAAGTCTCTACCCGTGACATTTCTCCTGTACTTTGTTTGTTTACAACTCAAATATTCAGTTTTCCTGTCGTTGCTTTTGTATTATTTATTTATTCCCTATTGATACCCAGGCACAAGCAGAAAAAAATACACATATCTTAATTAAACGCATGTGCCAGCCACAGTACAAAACATTAAAAAAGATATACAGATATGCTGGAAATATCACATGTCCGCCAAGTGTGTATTCTTCAGTGTGCATTTGTCCTCCTGGGTAGATGAACTGCAGTACTAAAGCCATACAGTAAAGTGGGGATGTTTAACTGTACATTCAGATATGTTGTCATCTTATAAATATATGACTTCAATTAAGGATGGCTATGATTTGGCACAATATTTAATGTAGAAAAAAAACAAGACAAAATTATTAAATTCAAATCCAAACACTTAAATCCTGATATAAATCACACCATATCGTTGTTGATTTAAGGTATGTCATGTCACCATATTATTAGTTAGCCGTAGAAATAACAAACAAATTCATGCTAGTTCCCTAAATCTGTCATTGACACTTACAGGTCCATAGTAGAATAAAAGAAGGCAATTACTCTGGATTTACATGACGGTAATTGTGGAAAATATGCAAACTGTGTGTGAAGGGCTTCATGTTAACTGTACGATAGCCAATGTTGATGAATTTGATAACTGGCTATTAATTGTTTGGTAATTACCTGTCATTGAACTTTCCCTGGGATTTGTTTCCATTTGGCTGTGTTTTTTTCAATCTTATTTTACCCATTACAACATATCTAAATGCATAAAGAAACATGTGTATATTATATATATAAATATAAGTATATATTGTATATCCTTTTTTGTAAAAGCTGTTTTGAGCTACAACTGTATGGATGCAATGCATCATGGGTTATTGGATAAGATGTAAGAAAATACAATGATTTGTACCCACTGAGATATGATTGCAGGAAATGAAATAAAACCTCCTTGTCTATGCATTGTGTGTTCTGTCATTGTTCAACAACGTTGAAATGTTGCATAAATCTGTGATTCGTAAAGAAGTGTAAGCGATTCAAACTCTTTTTAAACTGATATCACATTATATGCCAAATATAATGTATTCTCATAACTGAAAAAATCTCACTTATTTGACCTCTTTATTTACTTATCAAACTTTCCCTTATATCGTGATAATTATGATAAGTGCTGATGGCCATTCCAAGACATATCATATTCAAATAAATATATATATTAGCTGGATGATTCATGTGGTAATACTGATAATTATCATTTCATAACAAGATTCATGAATACTATCTTTTTTTAATTCAATGTTCACCTTCTGCCATTCATAATAAAATAAATGTTCACAAAAAATGCATATTTTCCTGCATATATCATGACATTGGAAATACATTAATATGTCACAAAAACAAATGTATTGCATGTTGTTGAATATCTTTTGTCAATGTAAACATTACTTACGGCACACTATGGACACAAGATATTTTAATTGTAATCTCTTTTACACCAATTCTCATTGTGGACATCATTGACATTGACAGACGAATCCGATTGTTAACTATATGATACTAAGCTTCTCAACATTATAAAATAGACCTTACATAAAACAATGATATTTACAGGGTAAAGTGAATGCCCAAAAATACATTGAAAAATTCCTTATTATTCCTTATTATACTGACAACATTAAAGTTACGAGTATTATGAGTCATTACAGACATTACAATTAGAAAACGGTAACACATTACCATGTAAATTAACTTTAAAATGAAAACGTATACATGTGCATCTACTGTGTTTACGTAATCCAGTTTTCTGCTGTTATTACATCACAATCCAGTGATGTCTTAATAGATCAGTCATGCATTTCTCATCTATGTGATCCTTGATATTTAAAGACAATTACTTTACTTGACCTGTTTCACCTTTGCTCACTTAACCACTGGAACCATCCACTGCCACATGTCTTACGTCACCTTATCTGATTATTATGTTAACAGTAACAGTGAATACTAGTCTATCCACTTATTATTACCAACGGTCCATTGCGCTGACTTTCAACACAACACATGCACAACATACACTCAAAACGTCCACACTTATTTTCCTCATGCATCCAACACGGCTGTTCGTCTCAGTCTCTCTTTGACTCGGAGGAACTCTGGGCCCTCTCGCTGTTGTCCCTTGTCTCTCTCGAACTGTGGAGATATTAAAATACATTATGCAACATATTAGTTAAAAAGCCTATGCTTGTTTATGAGTACGATACATCTTAATATTGCATATAACAGTTCATATCGTTCATATAACTAGAGCATTATGAAGTCATGATCAATGTTTTTTTTCTTGTAGAAGCTCAGGCTGGACTTCTGCAGTGTCTGAGACAATGCCTGCACTGCCCCCCACTGGCTGACTGCAGAACTACATGATGCTCTTATCAATGTACTATATCTTCTGTGAGGAAATACTGGAAATGTAATATATGACACACTCATGTTTGGTTTCAGAATATGTAAAGAAATTCAAAGTCAATTCAAAATGTAATTGATATATTAGGATGTTGGTATGAAAGAGTGTTAGGGAAATGAGAAGAACAAGTTAGAGGAGGAAGAGGAAGTTTAGAATGTGAAGAATAATGTTGAGAATACAATGACAATGTTTGAGAAAAAGGTTGAATAAAGTTGACATGAGAATAAGGTTACAGTATTAGTGCCAGCTAGGACAACAAACACAAGCTTTTTAAGAATAGAGTTGAGAACTCGAGAAACTATACTCAAACATGTTTTTTAAACAACTCAAGAAAATGCTAAATCAATAAAAAAACGTCCTTGACCCATTTGCTTCACCTTGTGCCTGGCCCTACTGTTTACTCTTCCTTGGATTTGATTGATAGATCTTGACAAGATATTTTTTTAAACTGTTAACTACTATGTGCAAACCTTTTCTAGCCTCTGTTGTCTTTTGAGCAGTTCCTGATGAAATGGTGATCTGCTCCTCTTCGCTTCTTCCTGATCCCTGCTAGCCTTCACCCTTTGTTCCCATCTTCTCTTTTCTAAAGCCCTCTGGAGTTCAGTCTTTCCTTCTTGGTGCACTCTGCTGACAGGAACACAGAAGGACTTTATGATTCATAAAACAAACGAAGGTGAAGTGTGAGTGTTTTTACTAGAGTCTGTGTTACTTTAACAACCTGTTGTGGGTCATCCGCAGTTCTTTGTGGAGCTCCTGGTGGCTCTTGGAGGCTGTTAAAGGATTGAGAGGTTTTTGGGGTCTGATGAGATTACTGTTCTCCTCCTCACTCTGTAGTTGGGACAGAGAAGCCTGGAGCTCCCAGTATCTGTTTTGCTGTTCAAGTTTTTGTATCTGCATTACTGAGGCAAAAGAGAAAAAAACATACAGACTATATCTTTTCCAGTACGATATAGGAATAAAGGACATTTGACACCATGCAGAGACCATATTTCTCCATAGAGTGATAACAACCATGCTGAATAAATAACCCCTTACATTGTATTACAATCACATGGCAAGTATCTCCTCAAGGACCTACCAAACTTTATTATTGATACCACCAGATGAAATAAACATTTGATCAGCTCATCTGTCTGACTAAAACCTGATTGCCTTTTTGCTTCTCTCCAAGCCTCAAATGACTGAAAAGCCTCATGTATTGACAGAGGGAGGGACACAGGTATTTACAGTGCTCTTCCTGATATCAAGACCTCTGGAAATACCACAAACTGCAGCCTCACATAGTCATGAAATTACATGGAAACTTGCCTTGGGAACTGTACAGTTAAAAGTCACCTGGCTATTATGCTAAATGTGTCCCCTCTGTGTAAAGAGATTCTGAAAGTTTCAGGATAAAATATTTGCTCACTTTTTGTCCTGATCCATTTATATAAAAAGTAAAAACCTGTCTGAAGATGAGCTGATCAGATTTTGGCCACCTTGATGTCATAACGATGTTTTGGGTTGTGTAACCATTAGCCAATCATCAACCAAGGTAACCCCCCCGCCCACCTTATCACCTGAATCTCCTCCTAGAGCACCATTGTGTTCTTTTTAACCAAATATCTCTCAGAGGGGCGTGGGGAGTGGCTCCTTATTTTCATCTAAAGTAACAGACAGAGAATCAGCACTTTGGAAACAGGGCTGAAACAGAGGGGATTATGGGATGCTACAAAGCATGATCTGTTGGGTATTTGGAGCAAAACACTTCAGAGACATGTTTTGTATATATCTGAGACCTATAATATATTGAGGAAAAACTGTATAATAGGGGACCTTTAAAGTGAAAACTTTGTGGGTATATGCATGCACTGGTAACTTACTTCTTGCCTGCTGTAGGGCATTCCATCACTGTAATCTTACTTTATGTTCTTTGTGTGCATGTGTCTAAACTGTAAAAAGTGTAAAGTAGTTAGCAAACATTAGCCACCAAAAGCTATTTGTCATGCCAGACCAAGTAACAGAAAATCTGTGTTTTGTCGATAAAGGATTAATATATTCATTTGGTTAGGTCACATTGTGTTATTATTATAATCAAAATGTACATAGTCTTGCTTTAAAACACATTTTACAGACATTACTTAAAAAACTCTGGTTGACACTTTTACTCTTTAATGACGCTTAGAATAAAGAAAATTACTTCTAAAGAAAATACTACTGTGACTACAGATCCACCTTTATCTGTGCCACCTCTGCCCAGTTGTTATTCCCATAAAGTCACAGTTTACCCATCCTTTTATGACAATGATAATAATCTTAACAGACAGATCTCTCACCAGACACGTTCAGGTGCGTCTCTGGAGGATGTTGAAGATCTCTCTGTCAACAGAAGATGCCATGTCAAATAGAATAAAATATGAAAATGTGTTAGTAGTTATTACTACTATACTAAATATAAAAGTGTGTACATAGTGTGACACACAATTGCAGATAAACGATACACATCTCTCAGTCTGTCACCAATGCAGTTTCATGCAAATGACAGAGACAGAGAGAGAGTTGAAAGCATCACAAAGCCGTTTTATGCGACGGACAAATGAAGTGTCATCTCTTGTTCCACATGTCCAGTGAAGCGAGAGCCCTGACGGTGGAGGGCTGCCACCTCATTAATGACAAGGATCAAACAAAACAGTCTGATTCCCACTGAAACTCTCATTTGCTGGAGTTTGAGCAGAAATAATAGTCGAGACAAGAGTGATTCGTTTGTTTGGACTCGGACAGGACTGCTGAAATAAGTCATTCATTTGGTTTCTGTTGTTGGATAAACGACTGGAGATAAATTATGGCAAACTTCTTTTGTTTTGCTCTGAGCACAATCTACTGGTTACATTTTCACTGATCAATGTACGTGTTACATAATGTTTGTTGTGGCTTTGGCATTAGTTGCCATTCAGCTGCAACTTGGCTGAATGTGTTCCAAAACCTGCTTGAATTATTCAGATAAAGTAAAGTTTAAATAAATCTTCAGAATGAGAATAAGGTGCAATCTTGCTGAGGCATTTTAATGACAAGTTTGCTGCTGGCAGCAGTTCGGTTGAAGAGGGAAGAGTCACGCTGTTTGGCCAAGGCTTAGACAGTGGATATTTTGTGGCGAGAATTAATTGGACATGACGGGGTAAACACTCTCCAGGGCTTACTTTCCAGTGTTGGCAAGGCTTGTTTTACAGGATAAAAATCTGTATTTGGTTTAAGCCCTTGCTTTCTTTGGGAAATAAAAAGTAGAGATAACAATAACAGATCAGGAAACTGTCAACAAAAAAAAAAGCTTAAAGGTGATCAAGAACACACATTTAAAACATAGTTTGGGTTTTTCAGGAACACACAAGAAAGTATTTTGACACATGGATGCTTCTGCTGGATTATTTTAACAGCACACGTGTTATGTTTTAAAGAGAAAGACAGAAAATAAATGAAGAATATACATTTACAAACGTACCTTCTTTCCATGTGTGACCCCCATGTCGTCGGTCTGAATCCAGATTCAGTTTCTGCACAGTGAACTCACAATGGACAGAGTTGTGATAATAATTTGAGGTTGCTCTCCCTCTCCCTCTCTACTCCATCAGCCAATAACGCCAGAGAGAGCAAACTGTTCTGTGTTTTGACCAATGTCGGTGCTACCAGGGAAGCAGCGACCGAGTGGAAGACACACCCTGGAGAACAGGCCAAAAGTGCTGGAAGAATATTCAATGAACAAGTACTTCATTTTAAAGTAAACTGCTATTGTTAAACATTAAGCTGGTTTAAATATGTCTGGTTTAACTTCTTCAGCTCCAGAGAGGTCAAAGTATCCAACATTGCATGAATAAAATAAGCTTTGGTGAAATGCTAATTCATTATACAAATGTGTTTATCAGAATCTTATTTTAAATAATTGCTGTTCTCTCAATCATTATCTCAAGACCCTTCGCATTGTTGATTTGCCCCTTTGGAGGTGGCTGGACCCCGATGTGGGACAATAAGATGATCTTTACATACACAGACTAGCGGCACCTTGACCAGCTCTGCTGAAATTCAGTTTTTTCTTTTCTTTTTTCTTGAAACTGTTCATTTTTAGACTACGGCTGTATATGTTCCCTGCTCCTTCATTCCTCTAGTTCCCCTGCCCAGGTGTGCTGCCAGGTGCACCTGGAAGTCTTAAAGCTCCAGTGCCAGCAGAAGCAGAAGGGGGGGGGGGGGGACTGCTGTGTTTCTGCCTCACATCCCAGGATGGATATTTGTGCACGTCACATGTTTGATTATAATAAATCCTATGGATTTGATCATTTTAAAGGTGTCTGTGTTGTATTTGGGTCAGTGGTGGAATTGTGTTATCCCCATAGGGCCACCTAAGGGTGGGGCGTAACACACTGCATATGTATCCAAACTAAAGATAAGGTTCTGAACCTCTTTCTCCTCTGGTATACAGATTGAAATGGAAAACTAATACATGTGTTTCCATGTTAAGAACAATGCTGTAGCACATATTTGTTCTGCCTTTTCTTTAGCAGAACAAATATTATCCATGCCAAAACTCTTGGGATATTCCTCATTCCTCCATAGATAGTTTCAAAATATCCAGTCTCCTTTGTCGATATTGAACTTTGTCAATGGGTCAATTTTGCACAACTTTCCATTCCTTGAATTTTTACTTTGCATGTTATATTAGAATAAACAGCGATAGTCAAGTCCGGTCAATTTTATTTAGATAACCCAGAATCATTAATGACAAATTTGGCTCAGACGTCTTAATACTAACTCTAACTAAAGCCACAAGTAAACTATAAACAGTTACTCAATGTGTCAAAAACATTGTGAATAAGTAATATTGAATTTCCACAGTGAAGTACTAAATAAGTCATGTTCTCCTTTTCATCACAAAACTTTTCCATCAGTAAGGGTCCTTGGGTAGCAGCCAGACAGCTCCACAATCTCCGGCCAATCTCCATAAACGTTGGTGCTCTCATCATTAGCAGCTTGCTGACGGGTGGACAGGGAAGAAGACATTGCTTTTACCATCAATTATCTTACCTTTACTTGTTTTTTACTTTAAGTGTTCTTTAAAATAGATGTATTTTCTGACACAAATGGAGCAGGCTCACTAACCATCTCAAAGAGGCTTTTGTTGTCTCTCCCTGCTCCTCCAGCAAACACCCAGTTATCTCTGTGCTTCACAGACGTGATCAAAGTGCTTCCCATTCCGAAAAACACCTCCCTCATCTCGTCTGTCATTCTGCCACAAAGTAGTAAAAGAGGGTCATGTTGTGTGATATGAAACCGTGTCAACTGTTGAATCATTGAGATGTGGACTTACTTTGCTGTCACATCATCAAACGAGGCCACCAAGACAATCATTCCAGGATCTATGTTCTTCAGGTATGCCAGGATGTCATCTGCATCTTTTGATATTAAAAAACATCATCTGAAGGTTTCAATTAAACTTTTTTTATTTAAAACAAGAACAAAAAAAACTAAGAAAACTCTTACTTCCAATTTGCATATTAAGGTAGGCAGATGTTTCCACATCTCCATTTCCACCTGAGGTGGAAGAAAAACACGTTATTTCACATTATAACGGACCAAAGTAGATCCTCAACTCTTCTGAAGCTTTTGATCATATCACATGATCTTCATCAGTAGATGGCATTTACCCAATTGTTATGGAAGTAAAGAAGTTATATTATCCTATTTTAGGAGCACTTCAAGGTTTTTTCCCATTTCATGTGTGATGAAAATCATAGAATAGGACCAGAAGCTCCAGTACAGCTGGTAAATTAACCTCAGACAAGATTGTATTAAAAACTATAGGTTACTTACGTAACCCCAGTTCTCAGAGTAACATGAAGTGAGATGTCTCACTATGGGATGCGCCTCATCGCGGAGCAAACAGAAGCATCAATCTCATTACGCCAATCCTGATTGGCTGGTGATCTTGACGTCAGCGTCAGGGAATTCACCCCCTATAAAGTAGCTTGCGCCACGACGCATGCGTCATTCAAAATAAGCACCTCTTCTCGGTTCACCATAGTAAGGAGGGCCGTCTGGTGAGACATCTCAATTCATGTTACTCTGAGAACTGGGGTTACGTAAGTAACCTATAGTTCTCATTCATAACACTCCGTTCGATGTCTCACTATGGGAAATTGTAGCTCCCGTATTGTCAGACGAGCTTATCTCGAAAATCACCAAACCAACCAGAACTTAACAGGTAGAGCTCTGACTCAACCAGGTGCCCAGCACTGCTTGAGTCACACTGGGAGCAGAACGCGGACCCGAGGGTGCCTGCGAACTCTGACTCGTATGAGCCCCAAAGCAATTGCTTCCACAAACCAGTGGGAGAGCCGTTGCTTAGTAACAGGCTTGCCCTTATAAGGGTTAGCCCAGGACACAAGGGGTTGGTCATTATGACGAAGCACCCTTGATCTGTCCCTGTACGTGCGTAAAGCACGGGCTGGACACGGCAAATCCGGCCGCTGTTCCCCGGAGGAATACAGTGGCGGGGAGGATGCCTCAATGTCAAATGTGGTACCTGAACCAACCGCCTTAAGATAAAGGCAGGGTTGGGCTTCAACCACACTCTGTTTGCCCTGGGGCAAACTGAGTGCATGAAGACTGTACAGATAGTGCATGAGTGCCACTGGCTCGCTTGGCAGCTGCCAGGGTCAGTTTCATGTCACACTGTATTCAGATTGTACCACTCACGGGCCAGGCCCATAGAGCCAAGCGCTCTGGGTGTGGGTGAAAGATCGCCCCCCCCCCGCTTGGGACAGTATGTCCCTGCGTAGTGGGAGCTGCCATGGCTGCCCGCACAGCAGCTGATATATCTCCGCTAGCCAGTACATAGCTGGCCAGTGCGGAGCTATCAGGATAAGTGTGTGGCGTTGCTCTCTCACTCTGGCCAGAGTTGGGGGTATCAGAGCCAGGGGTGGGAACGCGTACAGAAGGCCCGGGGGCCAATCGTGTGCGAGTGCATCCACGCCTAACGGTGCATTTAGATCGCGCATCGAAAAGAACAGCTGACACTGAGCGTTGTCTTTCGATGCGAACAGATCCACCGCGGCTCTGCCGTAACGCACCCACAGCTGGCTCACAATCCTTGGATGTAGAGTCCAGTCTGCATAAAGTGGTATACCTCTGGACAGTAGATCTGCCCCGAGGTTCATCACTCCCGGTACGTGCGTCTCTCTCAGAGAGAGGAGACGTCTACCGCTCCATAGGATCAGTTTGCGCGCCAGTGTGTGTAACTGGAGAGAACGTAAACTCCCTTGGCGGTTAATATACGATATTGTGGTCGTATTGTCTGTCCTCACGAGGACGTGATGTCCCCTGAGGAAAGGCAGAAAGCGTTTTAGGGTGAGAAACACCGCTAAAAGCTCCAGGTAATTTATGTGCGCCCGCTGGAGGTCTCTGCTCCAGAGACCCCTCACCGGGCGACCTTCATAAATACCTCCCCAACCTGTCAGACATGCGTCCGTGGTGACCACTTTCCGTGAAAGGACAGCACCCATAGGCACACCTCGTACTAGAAAAGTCTGGTGCAGCCAGTGGCGCAGTGCCATTACGCATTTCACAGTAACCATCACTCTCCAGCCCTCCAGTGTCTGAGCACTGTGGTGCCCCATTTCGACAATCCCCACCGACACAGCGCATGCGTGTGGCGGTGGTGCCCTTGCGGCTCCAGCCGGCACTGCGCATGTGCGTGACGGTGGTGCCTTCACAACCCCAGCCGGCACTGCGCATGCGCGTGACGGTGGTGCCTTTACAGCTCCAGCCGGCACTGTGCATGCGCGTGACGGTGGTGCCTTCACGACCCCAGCCGGCACTGCGCATGCGCGTGACGTGACGGTGGTGCCTTTACAGCTCCAGCCGGCACTGCGCATGTGCGTGACGGTGGTGCCTTCACGACCCCAGCCGGCACTGCGCATGCGCGTGACGGTGGTGCCTTTACGGCCCCAGCCGGCACTGCGCATGCGCGTGACGGTGGTGCCTTTACGGCCCCAGCCGGCACTGCGCATGCGCGTGACGGTGGTGCCTTTACGGCCCCAGCCGGCACTGCGCATGCGCGTGACGGTGGTGCCTTTACGGCCCCAGCCGGCACTGCGCATGCGCGTGACGGTGGTGCCTTTACGGCCCCAGCCGGCACTGCGCATGCGCGTGACGGTGGTGCCTTTACGGCCCCAGCCGGCACTGCGCATGCGCGTGACGGTGGTGCCTTTACAGACCCGTCAATTGTCCGCCCTTTGAGAGAGGCCGTAGCTGCTCTCAGAAGGGGAACAGTTGACGGACTGTTTATTGTTTTTCTTTTCATTTTTTCGAGCTGCGCCCTTGGCTCGAAGCCTGGATGCGTCAGCGGAAAATGTTTTATGACAGAAAAATCAATAAGTGTGTGACATGTGTTTATGCGGACTTGAGGATGGTGTTGAGGCATCTCTCGAGGCGGCGGGAACACATTTAGAGCTGGGGAACCGTAGACTTCCAGCTCTGTCACAGAGGGGAGAAGGAGGGGCTGTCACGCCGCTCGCTTCTTCTTCCTCGACTGCTGGCCGAAATTCTGGGTTGGCTGCGCCTGGGCTGCAGCCGGAACCGGAGATTTTCTAGGCCAGCTCGCCCTCGTCCCCTGCCTGGGCTGGGGACTCGGGGCGGACTGCGACCTCTGCGTTTTCGGTATTTTGAACCGAGCAGGGTTCGGGGCAGCTTGGACGAAGGGCTGCCGCTGCGAAGGCAGCGGCTGGGCGCTTCGAGGGAGGCAGAGGTGGAGGGCCTCGTCCTCCTTCTTTTTCGACTCGCATCTCCTCTGCATGGAGGCAAGAGCGGAGCCGAAAATCCCCTCGGGAACGATGGGCATGTCAAGCACATCCTCCTTTTCCCGGTCTGGGAGGTTGGTGAGGTTGAGCCATCTAGCTCTTTCCTGCACCACCATGATCCCCATTGTTTTGCCCGTGGCCTGGACGGCGCAGCGTTGGACACGGAGACAAATGTCTGTGACCGCGGCCAACTCATCCAGAACGGCCGGTCCAGGATTACTCAACATATCCTCACAGAGCTCCGCTTGGTATGCGGTTAGCAGTGAGGAAACGTTCAGAGCCCTGGCGGACAACGCTGCGGCTCTGTAGGACCGTTCAGTCATGGTCGACTGGAAACGGTCCACCTTCGCTGGCAGCGTGGGGTTCCTGCTTGGTGACGGGCCCATCCTATGTAGGAGGTGGGCTGCCACCAGCAGTTCCATCGGCGGTATGCGGAGCAGGTCGAGCCTCTGCGGGCGAGACCATGGTGAGGTCTCGCCGGGAGCTCCCGCCTGGTCAGGCGTGGGGCTCCGTTCCCGCGTCTCTTGCCGCCACCGTGTCCCAGCCTGACACGGCGTGGGATCCCGGTTCCGCAGCTGCCGCTGTTATGGCGCGTTTCCACTGCAGGCCTCGTTCGGCCTCGCTCGGTTTGGTTAGGCCTTATTAGGCCCGGCTCACTTTAATGCTGCGTTTCCATTACAGTTTAGGAACTGGGGCAGTTACTATAGTAACGCAGTGTAGACGGAGCCGTGACGTCATCTTCAATGAGAGCCCCAGAAAAACAACACAGCCGTTAGCTCTTAGCACTCAGAGCTCACAGCTCTTCATATCTGTTCAGAAACTTGACAAAAGTTAAACAAGTACAAACCACAGACTGCCTGTGTCATGGCGAATACAGTCGCTGGTTTATTTATGTCTGTATAGGCCGTTGTTGTGAGTGTGGACGGTCGGAGCATATATAACGTTAGCTTAGCCAAGCTACATTTAGAAAACACGCATTTTAAAAGGGTTTTTCGCCTGCCGTCTGTCTGCAGACTTGTCAAAGCATTAATTCATGGTTTTTACTAACCGGTATCAGTATGTTGTTACTTCGGCATCATTTTGAAACGTGTATTACAATTAATTCATGGTCAAATATGTTCATCTTGTTGTAGTTGTAGCCCCTTTGCCAGCGATTCTCTCTCTAGTTTAGCATACTCAGCCCGACTCAGCCTGGTTGTTCCTGGCCCTAGAACCACGATTTAGTCGGGCCAGAAAAAAGGTGAAAAAGTAGCCCCGGGCCAAAACTAGGCCAAGTGGAAACGCAACCAAAAACGGGCCCCGATCGGGTCGGCACGCTTAAAGCGAGCTACCCGCTGCAGTGGAAACGCGCCATTAGTGAGCCCCAGACCGACACAGTGAGGGGCTCAGTCTCTGCGGCGGACGCCCCCGTGTCTTGATTGCCAAACGGCGAATCAGTGGACATGAGGGAGTCCTGTTCCAACAAGCTAGCTTGGTGTGCTAGCCGTCGGTGGATGCTCTTTCGGGTGAAAAGGGCACAATGCCCGCACGAGCCGGGGTTGTCGATAGCCTCCTGGGCGTGTTCCAGCCCGAGGCAGGACGAGCAGACCTGGTGTGAGTCTGTGCCTGCTATCTTCAACCCGCAGCCGCATGACCGAGCCTCCGAGTCCCTGACTCCTCTGGTGTGAGGGGGAGAGGCGTCCATCTTGTTCGCCTCGTGGCGTGGAGAGGACCCGCTCGTAACAGGTACGTCGTTGAGAGAAAAAGTGTTACCAACCCGTCCTTAATCCGGAGAAAAAGGGACGGTGTGGGTCCTTTGTTCTCAAAGAATATTGACTGGTGTGTCAATATACTTCTAATCCTTTTCTCCTCCGTGAGAGAGAAAAACAAAAGCGTCCTCGCTACCGTGGTGTCGGTAGTAAGGGGAAGCTAGCTAGCAACAGGTGCGTAGCTAGCTTGAGAAAAATCAAAACCTTACCTTACTTTCCGGGGAAAGAAACGGCGAGGTCGATTTTAATACTAACTGTGTGTGTGTGTATTACCGTCTTCTTGCGAGGCAGAAGGAGTAGCCGGCGAGCGCCCGTCGACCGAAATGGTTATATTTGGGTTTAGTCTGTGGACCGTTAAGCTTGTCCGGCTACTATAGAGATGTGCTCTGAAGCGAGAAGAGGTGTTTGAATGACGCATGCGTCGTGGCGCAAGCTACTTATAGGGGGTGAATTCCCTGACGCTGACGTCAAGATCACCAGCCAATCAGGATTGGCGTAATGAGATTGATGCTTCTGTTTGCTCCGCGATGAGGCGCATCCCATAGTGAGACATCGAACGGAGTGTTATGAATGAAAACTGCTGCGTCCAAGTTCAAAACTCAAATATAATCGTAAAAGAGCTCTGAAGATGTCATCAACATATCGTATACTTCAATTTGTTTTTGTATTATGCAGCTGAAGTGACATACATGTCCCTGAGAGCAACACGGAGGATGTATTGTATTGTGAATACAATGATCACTATCATGACACAAGAGGGGACGGCAGGACTGTAATTTCCAGTGTTCAGTGAATGCAACAGAGGCAAGACACCAGACCAATCAGAGAGTTGCATGGAAATAAAAGTGTGCTTGTGTCATTCAAGCTCGGCTCTGTGTGTGTGTGTGTGTGTGTGTGTGTGTGTGTGTGTGTGTGTGTGTGTGTGTGTGTGTGTGTGTGTGTGTGTGTGTGTGCGTGCGAAAATAGCGCATTTAGTGTGTGAGAGAGAGAGAGAGAGAGAGAGAGAGAGAGAGAGAGAGAGAGAGAGAGAGAGAGAGAGAGAGAGAGAGAGAGAGTTAGCTAGTTGCACTAACGGAGCTGTTTGTTCCACAACAAGCTGGAGGAGAGCTCTCCTCTCAGACTGAGAGGCTCAGGTGAGCTAAAGGACTCTCTGAGTGGTTAGATAGTTAACTTTAGTCTAAGTTATCTCAATGGGTCTCAAACGGTTTGGTCACAAATTATTCAAAAGATTATTTCTGCGGCACACCTTCATATGATCATTATAGTTATAAAAAAAAATAAGAGAATAAAGGAAAAACAGTTATGAAATACTATAAGGCAGTAAAACAAGAATACAGTTTGAAAGGAGAGTGATTTGTAAAATATCCATAAAGAAAAAGAGAATCTGCTTACAGTAGTGTTTCATCTGGGTGTTGAGAGATGTATCCATAGATCTCTTAATGTTGCTCTCAAAGTGCACCAGATTGATGCTTTTAACTTCAATATTTAAAACAAATCTTCCCGGGGGAGCATCCCCCCGGACCCCCCTAGAGGAGGTGAGGTCCGCTCCCCACTCGTAAAAAATAGCACTTTACCCCTGCCTATATGCCGTGAGCTGATTATCAAGCCTTCATTTTAACAGTCGCGGGTGTACTGTGTGTTTGCGTGTGGGGAGTGCTTTTGTGCGTGCTCTATAGTGCCCGTAATAGTGTTCACTGGAGTCCAGCACCTCAGCACCCCCACTCAAAATACCTTCCCGCGCCTCTGATCCCCTCTGTTTTAGCCCTGTTTCAAAAGTGCTGATTCTCTGTCTGTTACTTTAGATGAAAAATAAGGAGCCACGCCCCTCTGAGAGATATTTGGTTAAAAAGAACACAATGGTGCTCTAGGAGGAGATTCAGGTGATAAGGTGGGGAGGGGGGGGGGGTGTTACCTTGGTTGGCTTGTTATTGGCTAATGGTGACACAAGCCAAACAATCGTTATGACATCATAAAGTGGCCAAAATCTGATCAGCTCATTTTCAGACAAGTTTTTATATAAATGGCTCAGGACAAAAAGAGAGAGAATCATTTTTCCTGAAACTTTCAGAATCTCTTTACGCAGAGGGGACACATGTTTATGTATAAAAGACATGACAAAGTGGATTTTGCATAATAGATGACCTTTAAAATCCAAATGTTGAATCAGTTTGCTTTGTAATGGCTGCTCAGAATGGGGATATATAGTCAGTTCTGGGCCTACAAATCTGCACCACTGGGACAGACATCTACATGTGCCCCAAGTAGAACAGTGATTGATTCATAGTGACTTCTGCACCCTGAGGAATACAGCCCACACAATATGAGCTCAAACAAGAAGTGTTACTACTGTACAGAATCAGCAAAATCTGAAATTTCACTCACCATTTACAACCACAATGTTCAATCCTGATCCCACATTATTCTTCACATTGCTCATAATGCTGTTGAGATACAAATAAGGTTGAGATACAACACATTGCAATCCTTTGTCAATTCAGGTACTAACCATAACATAACGCACATTTTACCCTCAAAACATATCTTTGGTCCGACTACATTAGCTGCTCCGCTGACGATGTTAAAAGCAAAATGGTCGGGCGGACAGACTCTGGAGAGGCCGCACTTTGCCTTGGGTGCTGTTGTAACTGAAAATGCACATGGAAAATTACTTCTGATTTTAATACATAGTTAATGTGTAGGGCATATGATGTCAAAAATATATCATGATTACATTTACCTGTTTTTAATTTTGGTTTGGTAACCTTAACTCTATTGAACCCTAAAATAAAAGATCAGTAATATTAAGATGTGGTAAATACAAATGAGGAGAGGTAGTTCAAGATTTGTGATGTAATAAGTAAAAGTTAGCTCACTGAGAATATTCCTTGCTTTCTCCTGTACATCGAATGAATTGAAGGAGACTGCCCAGGTTATTAGGAGGACAACTATTACAGCAGCAAGGGGCAGAACAGCTGAAACCACAAAGAGAAAATAGATGAAGATTGGCAGACATAAAACCTTGACTACTTGTTTTGGAAGTAAAGTGAAATCTTACCTCGATTTCTCATATCTGAGATCAAAAGAACTTTCGGTTCCCAAAAGAGCTGAGACTTTTGAAATGTACGTCAAGTAATTCCAGTCAGCAGCAAAGTATTGTATATACAGGAGAGCTTCTGAATCTCTGAACACTCCCTAACTATCACGCCTTCGAGGAAAGGTGTTTTAAAAAAAAAGAAAAAAAAAGCTCTCCTCCTTCTTGTGATACATTAAAACCAGGATGTGGAATTAGAGACCCAGCCACTGTTTACTATATGATCAGGTTTCTCTCTTCTACAATGTCAAATATAGGACAGTGTCTAACAGTAACAGATACTCTTTGTGGTGAACAATGTGGTTTGCAAACAGAAGACAAGGGCATGTAACAAGAGGGGAAAAAAAGCTTTTAGCTCCGTGTTAAGTGTTGGATGTGTACATTTGAAAGAAACATATTTTAAGAATCCCTGTGTCATTTATCCGTTTTCAATTTGTATGTACAGTTGCAAGAAAAACCCTTTGGATTCTCCACACATAGCGTTGTGTGTTCCTTCCAAACAACTCAACTTTGGTTTCATCTGTCCACAGAATATTTTGCCAGTAGTGCTGTGGAACATCCAGGTGCTCTTTTGCAAACTTCAAACGTGCAGCAATGTTTTTTCTGGACAGCAGTGGCTTCCTCCGTGGTGTCCTCCCATGAACTCCATTCTTGTTCAGTGTTTTACGTATCGTAGATTTGTCAACAGAGAAGTTAGCATGTGCCAGAGATTTCTTTAAGTCTCTAGCTGACACTCTAGGATTCTTCTTCACCTCATTGAGCATTCTGCGCTGTGCTCTTGCAGTCATCTTTACAGGACGGCCACTCCTAGGGAGAGTAGCAACAGTGCTGAACTTTCTCCATTTATAGACAATTTGTCTTACGGTGGACTGATGAACATCAAGGCTTTTAGAAATACGTTTGTAACCCTTTCCAGCTTTATGCAAGTCAACAATTCTTAATCGTAGGTCTTCTGAGAGCTCTTTCGTGCGAGGCATGGTTCACATCTGGCAATGCTTC
This sequence comes from Gymnodraco acuticeps, assembly GCF_902827175.1. Lineage (NCBI taxonomy): Eukaryota > Metazoa > Chordata > Actinopteri > Perciformes > Bathydraconidae > Gymnodraco > Gymnodraco acuticeps. The sequence goes on from NW_022990235.1 coordinate 2,554,281, forward strand.
TTAAGAATAGTATTAGTAAGTATTTTTTATAGGGCAGGGCAGCTTTAACCAACACCTCCAATCTCGTCTCATTGATTGGACTCCAGGTTGGCTGACTCCTGACTCCAATTAGCTCTTGAAGAAGTCTTTAGCCTAGGGGTTCACATACTTTTTCCACCCTGCACTGTGAATGTTTACATGGTGTGTTCAATAAAAACATGAAAATATATAATTGTTTGTGTGGTATTAGTTTAAGCAGACTGTGTTTGTCTATTGTTGTGACTTAGATGAAAATCAGAACACATTTTATGACCAATTTATGCAGAAATCCAGGTAATTCCAAAGGGTTCACATACTTTTTCTTGCAACTGTAGATGTTAGGAAATCATATGTGTGTCAAGTTATTTGTGTAAAACTACTATTATACAAAGATTCATACAGACTTTAAAATAAAGCAAAATTCATCTCTCACAAAGGGCAAATAAATAAGCACAATACAGTAGGCAATACAAAAATAAATGTAAATAAACTTAAAACAGGTGAGAAACATTTCACAAAACACCTTTATTTTACCTGTGATACAGGAAAATGTCACTGAGAATAAAACAGTTTTTTCAAAGGAAACCTGGCCAACAGGAAGTGCCAATTCTGGTATTTCAGTAAACACAACTTACATAGAACAAAACGGTGTGTGTCAAGGCATTTTAATCCCTACTTCTAATGGATGGAAAACACTGTTTACACAAGAATTAGGCGTCATGGACTGTTACAATTGTGAAAGGCATAATTAGGCCGAGCCCTGGTGTCAGTAAGCATCTGCAGCGCTGATCCTCTAACAGAAGCTCAGGCCGAGCTTTCACCTGCCTCGGGGGGTCCAAACTAAAAAAGCATTTCCCTGCAGGCAGTAATGAACTGATGTTATGACTGTTATTAAAGTCCAATCATAATAAGGTCATAATTTATCCATCATAAAACAGTCGCTGATCGGGGGAATTAAAGCCTCTGTGTGGCCATGTTTTGAAAAAGGAACGAACTAACTCAATGTTTGAACAGCTCCAGAGCTCGAGAACAAAACCAACTGGAAGCAAATTATTTATACAGACGATACGAGGCAAGAGCTCAAGATATTTTAAGCTATTCATATTTTAATGTATTTAATTACTCAAAAAGTAGTTGCCACATATTGAACACGGTGCCATCCGAGGCCCGAGGAGAGCAACCAGTCTGTTATACAGCTTTGACGAGAATACATTACTTTGAGAATTAAAAAACTTAAATTGAAAACATGTTTCAAATGTACAGTAAGTATGTGCCGTAACATTAGATTTTGAGTTTATAAATACCATGAAGTATTTTTCCGTCACACGTGGTTCAATAGAGGGCTGTTAGTGCCACATATGAAGGAATTTACATTATAAAAACTTCAAATTCCCAACATGGTGTAATACTTAATGAAACCAATAGAGGGTCTATGTGTACCACGTTTTACTGATAAGCATTATGCATTCAGAGAGTGACTATAACACTGTAGGACCAAAATATGCATCTTTTGTTCTTTTAAAAATAGAAGAATTTCCTGTCCGCTTAAGCAGGAATAATAAACAGTTCCTTTTTGATAAAGCACAGATGCTCTTCAAAGAAGAGACAGAAAGAGTGAATTATGCAGGACATGAGTTGGACAGAACAAGGACAATCCAAGCAGATGGCGAACACATCAGCCACTCCTCTGCATGAATACATTTAATAACCCAACATAAATATTTCTAAAATGAACACCAGAGTATAAATTACATGCAGAAGTCAGCGTTGACATAATTCACACTATCATCAGTAATTCTAGAGGACAACATAAATATCTCCAACATGAACACCAGAATATAAATTATATGCAGTCGCCCTCACTGACATAATTCACACCATTCCTATCAGTAACTTTAGAGAAAACCCTTTCTTAAGATATTTGCACAAATCTGCAAGAATAAAGGAACTTGAAACTCTTTAGGGGGCAACAGATTGATTTCATTGCTTAATTGTTTATCATACCAAATCTAATTCAAAAGAGAAGCTTTAGTGAGACAATTTTCTGATTAATTACTTATCAGTATAAGCTGTCGCCACATAATAATGTCACTCGGGACTCCCTAGCAGGTGGGGTTGGGGTTGTGGCAAATGCAGCTTTCAAAAAATCAGCCGAGAAGTCAAATTAAAAGAGTCTGTGATCTCTGAAGGAAAATCATGCACTTAATTAAGAAGTATTCTGTATTTTCATTTGTTTTTAACATGGCAATTACTGTGATTTGTTTACATTTTGATTTGTTATTTCAAAAATTTGATTTCATTTTTTTTGTCAGTGGCACAGCCTTTAGTCAACCATTCAGGAGAATGTATTTTCAGTGCGATCAGCAGCACTAGCCTTCTAATATAACATCTGATCGAGGGGCCATAAAGGTTTCAGAAGGGAGGGAGCAGAATCAGAGATACTTCAAGGTGAGCTGAGGTATAAGCTACACTGACAACAATATTGATGGAAGTACAACACATCAACATCTTAATGACTTTTTTCTCACAAACTGATATACACAGTTGGACAGTAAGAGGATGTGAGCACAATTAGCTGACACTAAAATGATGTTGGAGCGGCTGAAATATCACAACCTTTACTCCTAACCTACTAATAAAACTGTAGGCACAGACGGAGTACGACCTTGATGTTTAAAACTGGGGAAGTGATGCTTGAAAAGATCTAGTAAACCCATTAATGGGGCGAAGCCTGCGAGCTAGTTCAGGCAGTCAACTCGAGCACTTATGCTGCATTCATACATAACGCCCCTTGCCACTCTACAACCAACCAAACAAACAGAGTCTCCTTAATATGCCGCTCTATTTAACCTGCCAGATCTCTCTCCATGCATTGCTTGCTGCTGCTATTGCCGCAGCTACTCCACGTCGCTGCTGCTCGCTGCCCCACCACCACCCCAGCTTCCACCTGTAGGCTCGGGGTTAGTTATTTAATCATCACTCATCGTGCTATGTATATCTATGGAGTGATGAGGCCCGAGCCTAGACGCCAAACTCAACTATATGCTGCTTCTAATAAACATGTTAAAGAAACACGTGAGTTGTCTGACTGAACTGGCATTAAACATAAGGAAATAACACTCTCATAAGAAATCGAGCCAGATGAAGAATACAAATCCTGAAACATAATCCACAGGTGCAACAAATCCATTAGTCCAGTCGTCTGAAAATTAAATCATCTCTTTTATATTCAGTCTTTATATTATTGTTCAGTGAATAAAAAATCCAAACATTTTGTAAAACATGAGAAGTTTTCAATTCCTCGATATATAATAGGTTTAAAACACATTTGAGCTTGAAGAAAAAGACGAAGGGTATTTTCTTACTTTTTTCTGATGTTGACTGGATCAAAGGATTCATCTACAAGGAAAACAATCTTTTGCTGAAGTCCTTAAGCACACAATTCATCCAAAACAAACTCAGCCAGTCCTGCAGCATCCCCCTCGGACACTTATTCCAGAAGATCCTGTCATGAGAAAAAAAGACATGACTGTGAAGAGAAGGAAAGTAACAGCTGTGTTTCTGTGGGATACACAACGGTGAAAAATATAGTCAGGGTAGCCATGAAGCACTGACCTCATCCGACTCCTCTCCCACTGTGCAGGGCCCCGTGTCCCCCCCCTCTGTCATGGCTGAACTCTGTTCCTCCATTCCCCTCAGCGTGGAGTATCTGTAACTCGCCTCACTGAAAACAAGTGACAGACCAGGGTGATGTGTTCATACTGCACTGAGGATTTGAAATACTCTCATACACGCTCATTTATAAAGTCTGCTTACTTGACTGGGTAGCAGTATTTTCGGATGATCAATAGAGCAGCAAGTATTGCTGCCACAGAGACGAAGACCACCGATGCAATAACCCCAGGGTGAATTCGACCTAACCCTGCCTAAAAAGACAAATTAATTCAATCTAATGAGATCTAACAGTGGGGTAGTTAAAGAGCCCATAAACCTAACAGCTCAGTTCATGATGTGTGGCTCAGATAAAAAAGGAAATACCGGCAGGAGATATGACAGCTGAACAGCGTGTGTGTTATGGATCACACTGGTGTACGACCCAAAAGCTCAACAGCAGGAGTGTGAATCACAGGCCCAGCAGGGAAACGGAAGCAATTTTGACAATAAATGATCACACACGTCAGCACTATCACAAACCAATATCTTTAAAGTCAGAGCTGCGCATAAGATCATACACTCTGTAACGTTAGGATTAGAGTGCGAAAACTTTAATCTTTAAGTGTTAATTATGATTCACAAGACCAGAAGGTTACAATTCAACAATTAATCACACATCAGGAGGTGTCTGAGCTGAGATGTGATGTGATATCACCTCACTTATATTCACGTTGTTATTTAGTATCAATATACATGTGGCCTATCACTTTCTTATTATACTTTTTTAATTTAAGGTGCTGAATTGAAGTTGAAAGCTTAATATTCATCTTTTACAGACTATGGCTGAAAGACATCTTTGATTTGCAGCTTCCTATACAGTTAATCAAGTGCATACAGTCTGAGTGGAGACACAAAGTCTGCTAAACCTAATATTATCATTATTATTTTTTAGAGTAATATGAATCTTGATGGATGTGTATGTTTAGTTAGTTCACTTTGCTAGAACTTCAATGAATCCAAAAGTTCTGTAAAACAGTGAGTATTGTGCATGAAAAACCAGAATGTAGCCTAACAATAGGTGCATTTCTTAGCGTTTTTAGTGCCTATTGTAATAACTTGAATGAAATCAGCCTGTATGGTTCTTCAACGAATAAGGTAAACATACCCATATTTAAATTTCCCAAAACTCTAGGCCTTTTTGTACAAAAGGTTAAAAGTCACGGCAAACAATATACACGGAGTTACTTTTGTTATGTTCCTGAGAATTACATGACTCGCCATTGTAACACCACGGTCATAATAAACTGTTTGTATTTTGGCATGTCCAGGGCTATGTCTTTCAAACTATAGATAGACCATTACCGGAAGATATCAGCGGATCTGTCAGACATTTTCACATATTTACCTTTTCTGCTGACATCCTCGTGACTTATCAAGCCCCAAATAGTTTTGGGGAATTGTAATAAGTTAATACTAAATGTTGTCTGTAAGTTATCGCGCTGGGTCAAACCATGGTTGTTTACTTCCTGGTTGCTCTAACCTGTTGCAAGCAGTCGACGCCCCCTTTCAGGAGACGTCACTCGACATTTGGTGTATGGTTTTGTGTCACGTGGCTTTTATGAGGAGATGCAGTCTATGGATGAAATTCATCTATAACAGTATCGAGGTTTGTAGTTTTTAATGCACAAAATACATTTTTTTTATTATTGATAAAACACCCAAGCCTCAAATTCCTCTACAGTATCTTCTAGAAAAGGTAACACATTTCTGTGGAACATCCCTTTTGGCAACATTCCTGAGTCATACACAGGGCCGCCCCTGGCCAACTTGGGGCCCCAAGCGACATTGTGAGATGAGGCCCCCCCCCCCCAACCGACAGGAGTGAAAACATTTTTTTTGGAAACAAAGTACTTTGCAAATATAATTCCTGTTTATTATTATTATCAACACAGTTACTTTGTATACAGTGAGGTAAATGGTAAATGTGCATGTATGTCGTTCAGTGTGCGTTTACAGGTGAATACGTCTGCATTTCCTGCCAAATACTAGCCTCAAAAAGATTAAAATATAATTAATGCAAATAAACTATTTCTACTAATGATAATAATAATCATAATCAATTGAATAATATAAATACTATATTTTATTATAATATAGTTGTAATATAGTCAAGACAAAACATGCTTATGACATGCTCAAAAACTGATATTTCTTAAATCTGTATTCAAATGAAGTTCCCTCTGTCAGCAATGTATCAACAACTACACACACATTTCTATCAGTATTTCTCTGTGTTGTAGTTGACATGACGATGACTGTTACGGCCCGTCCACACAGCGGCTATGGAAAAAGCTTGCCGGCGGGCGTGTCTGAAGCTCGACCAACAACCAATCACATGAATCTCCCGCCCCAGACACACAAGCAGCGGTTTGATTGGCTAGAGCTTGTACTGGCATATGATTTGATTGGCTGACGCTTCCACCGAAAGCTTCAGAAGCTTAAAAAGTTGAACATTGCTCAACATTTGCAGCCTGAAACGCCAGGAAAGCTCCGCTCTGCTTCCCACAATGCAGTTCGGCGAAAAGTGACGTCACCTGCAGTCAAAGTGAATGGGCAGAAGCGTTGGAAGAAGCTTCCAATGCCGCTGTGTGGACGGGCCGTTAGGAGTTAAGGGGAGAGGCTGAGCATCAACATGAAATGTGCAAATTGACATAAAAATGAATAAAAGGGGAACAAATGCTCCATGTTTTTTAGGCTGTAAACTTGAACTGTTATGTAAGCCAACTAGACAGACAGTGTATCACTCTTCCTCCTGTACATTAGCAGATACAAGGCATCACATACTTGAATGAATGTTAAATAAAGAATGCTGGAAATAACTGCATCTCCATTAGCCTGTATGCTCTGCAGAGACTGCCTTCTTCATGTCGTGAATTGCAGCTGATGTTTTAATATGGCAATTGGCAATTTGACTTATACAACATTCGCAAGTTGTACATTTGACTCATACAATAACACACCTTCGAGTGATGCTCTAGTTTCTTCATGTTTTTTTTCTCCCCCTCTTGCTCGCTCCGGACTGAAACTGTCTTTTCACCGACATCTCTTCACCTGCACTAGTGGCCGTATCAAAGCCGTGATTGGTCAGATGTCGATTCATTGCAATGGTGTCGGGTTACAGACGTGCTCCCCTCGTCACCTCTCACTCTCAAGAGGCTTCTCAATACTCAAATGTCCCCTCCTCGACTCCCCTCCTCGGTTCCCCTCCTCGAGACTTAGACCCGCCCACAGGAGATGCGAGCGGAGGACAGAGGAGTCGAGCAGTCGAGGAGGGGACATTTGAGTATTGAGAAGCCTCTTCACTCTCGCGGGGGGTGCGCGGAGAACTCATGGATGTATAATAAGAACTGGATACAGCGTGGGAGGCGGGGCCTCATTCATTCCTATGAGAGTTGCTCATTAGCGCATGATGATAAAATGGCCCAACTTTTGAGAGAGTGAAACGTCACAGATTACCCGGCATGCCTGAGAAGTACCCGTATGTGCGCTCATAGCGCATGCGCAACTTTAACCAAAATGCTTGTTCATATCAAGCACGTCAATTTGCGTACACGTAACAGCACCGCGCGTTCATGACAGCATGGTAATATTGTTGTTATCATGGATTTGATATTAACGAGGCGGCAGTTAGCAGCTAGCGGCTAGCTAGTAATGATGCTAATGTACACATCAATCGTTATGTACTTATATTACATTGTAACAGGATCTAGTGATATCCAACAGAGCTTCATTTAGCATGAAATAATTATTGCACTGTATATATACACACACAGTGCAATACGCTTCTTAGTGCAATAATAAGCTACAGGGACGTTAATCTAACGTCGGTAATATTAACTTTATTCAATACAACATTTACGGTACAAGATTTAATCATACAGCCCATGTAGTATACTATTTTACAAATGATGAATTACAGCAAACATGTGCAATATATATCCATTATTACAGCTCCGTGGGATGGCAGTAAGGCGACATGGGTCCGTTGTTATTGTGCATCCATGGGTAAAGATAAACGCATGTAGTGCTGAACACGTAACTTGAACGTGCAGGGGGGTGCGATCCCGTGGGTTAGATGCGCGTTCATAATGCAGAGGGAAATAACTCTCAGAATAACGTTATTAGCACATTTTTACAACTTGAGGAACGAATGTTTTTAATAAGGGCTATACAAACGTTCATACTGGGTAGTTTATTTAGTTTTAAAAAATGTATCCAACGAGTTACAGACCACTCTTTCCCCATGTAAGTCAATGGGAAAAAGTGTTTCCGGGCCTGGCAACCAAACGGGTGTGCAGTATCGCCGTTTGGCCACCACGAATATTTTCATCTGAGTCCGGCGCACTTCCTGGGGGCTTGGGAGAACTGCGCACAGCAGCTGAGGCCCTCTGGGCGGGGCCCCCTGCGCAAGGCGGGGCCCCATGCAGCCTGCGTGATTGGCCTGTAGGGAGGGGCGGCCCTGGTCATACATCATAATATTATGTATAAAGATTATATTTAAAATATTTAAAAGACTATGAAACGTATGAGAGGTGCTCGGAAACCGCATGTGTTCCCCTTCAGGCACATCATAATATGCTAATGTTCAACCATGTGTCTATTCTATTTATTTCCTCATTTCTAAGTTCTTGTTTTGGTGTGTCCGTTACATACTACACATAAGCTGGTTGGAAAAAAGGGTTTTGCAAATAAGAGAAAACTTCTCAGACTGATCATATAATGTAATTGTGTGAATATCAGTATTTGACATAGAAAAGTGCAGACCTGGGCCCAGCATGCTGGATGGGGCGACTGAGTTGTCAGCCACTGATCCAGTGTGGGGTAATGTTTGATTAAAACTACTAGGAATCGCAATGTGATGAATGCATATTAGTTTTCCTCTTCTTTTCATTTAATTTGTTTCCTGTCACTGTCAAGCGGCAATTCATCTCAGGCTGAAAATGATTAATTAAACTTGTATAAGCCGTTCATCAGGTTTGATCAGTGTTTTGGAAAGATTAAATGACCTGCCAGCCACATGAGCTCCCCATCTGTTGGTGCAGGTTCACCTGTGAACACGGTTATTACAACAAGGGATTATTGTGACTATTATATACATCTTTATATATATATATATATATATATATATATATATATATATATACACAGTATACACCTACACACACCCTCACACAGTATGTATCATTTAGTAAGGCTTAATAGGTGAATAGCTTTGCCACAGCAGTTTCATTAAATTCACACATGGAATCAGCAACACTGTCTTCTCAAATCATATTTAATTCAAACAATATATATATATATATATACACACACCCACACAACTTATTTTCAATTACATTACTTCACAAATTATAATAAATATAGAACAAAATCTGCAATGTAGAAATCCAGGCAAAAGTTAAATCTTCTGCGTAAATAGAAGCTCTAGGATGTTATCTAAAAAAAGTTAACATATGATTTTGGTAGCCAAGACTTCTGTAAAGACTCTTTCTACCATCAGATGTGCTACTGAATGGGCCACCACCCAATGTCTTACTTATTGAGTCAGTCCCACTCCCTTACACACTGACATGAGTATTGATGGAGACACAAAGCCCCTGTTAGTTTCACATGGAAAGTTGTTTGTGAATGGGTTATTCAGTACTGATCAATAAGCTAGGCCTCAAAAACTTGATGAAGCCATTCACCCACCGTCAATAACTTATGATTTATTAATTTAGATTCTCTTGAGCTTTGAGTCAAGCTAGTTCATAGTACTTCCCCGTCTTTGGATCGAAATAGCAGTTCAGGCAAGGATCATAGAGCAGATTCAAATATTCATCCTCCTTTTCCTGTTCATTCAGCGACTCATCCCGTCCTGTTATAAAGAAAATCACTTGATATTAATTGTGCAATACATATATAACAATACATACATATAACGATGCAATTGTAATTCAAATCAATGACGTTTGCGAGGGTATCATTTTTTTTGTTCATGCATGTCAAATGTAAATTGTATTTTCTATGTACAGTAGCATAGTCATGCCAGAGATAAGTAAGGGCCTCCTCTATCAGCTGTTACTGAAATGAAATAAGAAGCCCGGATGGCGAGGTGACCTTCAGACTCAGGTGGATTTAAAAGTTTTCTGTCGCTGCCATTCTTTCCTTCATCAATCAAGTCCTAAGACAGTCCCCGTACCACATTATGAAGCAGTAAAGAGATTCCCTGTAATCCCCGCTACTTTAAAGTGGGAGAATGTCGCTGTTAAATTGACAGGCAGCTAAATGCTAAAAAGGTTATGGAATAATACTCCAGGAGGAACATTTTATCTTATCAGAACTTTGGCGACGATAATGAAAACTAATTATAAGACACATTGTGTAAGAGCTTTAAAAATGATGTTGTAAACTCAAAAGGTTTCATCAATTAACCTTGCCGATGTGTCTTGGGGGTGCAGACCTGTAATGAGCCTGTCTCTTTTGACCTATGGAGTTATGTGGAGGACAGAGAGCTCCACTCTCATGGGTTTTTACTCTTAATTAGATACAGTTTCACATGCTTTCTCACAGTGTTGAGAGCGGTCTTTGGGTGGAAGCTCTGACACCAGTGAATGTTTCCATTAGTACTACGTTTTGCATAATTACAGTGGTAAATGTTAAGGCATTATATTGTTTGCCGTCTGACTTTAAAAAGGACATCGAAGGGTGTTTGGGGGCAAAAGTACCAAATTAACATTACTGTACCTCCGATTAGATCCAAATTGTTCCATGTGTTGGCTGACCTTCTCCCATGGCTGAGAGGGATTAAGGGAGGGCTGAGCACGTCCATCCACTCCCTAGGTAAAGGGCCATAAAAGCATACAGTCATGACAACCCATGCCATTACACACACTATCCTACTGTACCATGCCCATCAAATCGCCTCCATATGACGTTTTAACAATGAAGCCCCATCATGGTGAGCTCTCAGAAGCCCATCTTAGCCTCTATTGTCCTTGAGCCCCTTCTCCTGCACACTTAGCCTCACCGCCACACAGTTTCACCTGAAGGATCATTTATTAGACTGACTCAAGCTGTGATTTGCACATGTCTGAATTCTGGCCCAGAGTAAGGGGCCTAACCTTGCCTGTGTCTCTGAGAGCAGGGCTGACTTTGTCTCTAAATGAGTTTATCTTCCCCGTCTGAGAGCTACATAGGCTACAACTATACATCAATCATTTTTCAGTAAAGTGCAACACTGCTCTTTTAGTGCGGAGCAACAGATTAGAGGAAGAGAGGAAAAAAATGCCAGAAGATGAATTATTACATGAAAGCACTGTAGGATTCATTTGTTTAACAGAATTCATAATACGGTTAGGCTATACATCAGTTGCACAATTATCTACTTACATCTTTTGCCTCCATGACTGACTTTTCTAAGGAATCGGATCTCCCGGGGGAATTGATTCCCGGCTCCACAAAGGAACCAAAGCAAGTGGTGGGCCTTCTACTCATCTTCTGCCTCTGGACATAACATCTCAGAAGTGCACATCATAGTACATTTAATTAGGTACTATAAATCCTGAACTGTGCAACATTTAGCTGACATCAGATTATTTAAACATTCATTATTAATGATTGATAATGTCTCTCCCTCTGAAGGGGTACATTCACCAACCACATTATAGTATGGTCACTAAACTAAAATCCTGACCTGTTAATGCAACCCAGTCTCACGGCATTTCGTGTTCACCAACACGATTTTTAATCTATTGATTCGTGTTCACCAACAAGATTTTCCCCTTTTTTTCGTGTTGCACAGCACGATTTTAAAAGCAATGTATTTCTACTGCCTGCAGCACGTCTTTTTCTCCGGTCGGGTCGTGGGAGACCGGAAGCTGTGTGGTTCATAAAAACATGTTCTTACTCAATATCAAGCCACAATTATTGCTTTTATTTTAAATCCTATAATTTCGGACGTTTGTTGCCGTCTGTGAGGAAAATAAATGGGGCTCAGAGCCTCAGAATACGGAAATCTGTATTTTTAAATATTTTTTTCCTTCTAATTCGTTATTCTTTTCAAAATAACACACTGTTATTTACTCACCAATAACACACAATTATCCTTGCTTTTATTTATTGGTTTAATTCCATAATCTCGGGCTTTTTTGGCGTCTGTCAGGAACTGAATTTCAAAATAAAAATAACCGGAAACAGACGTAGGCCTATAAAAGGGACATTTCGAGCATCATTGCGATTGTCAACATTTCTGAGTTTAGGATGGCCGAAGACACTACACTACCCATAATCCCCAGCTATCGTTTAGGACTACAGTCCCCGTAAGGTTACGCAGAGCGTCAAACAGCTGTGTGAAATGGAACGAAACCACGCCAGACTATCCAAAACTGGAATCGAACGCCCCCCCAGAACTACACATGCTGGTTTTATTGTGTTTTGCAAAATGTTCTATGGGACGTCTCTACTGGACATTTTCGTTTTTCCCACAATTAGAAGTTGCCAGTATTAAACACATTGGTGTTATCAAATGTAAAACATATAATTAATAAATGGGTGAAAATCGCTTGTGTCCATAATGCGCAGCATTAATATATACCCACATGACAGCTCATTGTTACTTTGTAATTCTACTCCACTACAATTCAGAGGTTAACCTGGTATTTTTACTCCACTGCATTTATTTAAGTTACTTTGCAGATTCTGATTAATTATGTGAAATATAAACAGACTTCAGTTACACCTGAGTAAAATTCAGGTAAGGTGATTGTCAAGTGCCAACAATCAGGAGAGATATTTGATAGTTGGTGCTTGAGAAGACTAAACATGTATCTGCAATTGACATGAATGGAAACGAGTAATAAAGTATATTCATTACTCGTTATTCTCTACTAATAGTTAATTAAAGACTGTATATTATGGCTATTTTGCACATCCCTTTCAAGATTTCCAAAGGTTTATTGACATATCATATACACAACTATGGTGTAGTTATGCAATGAATGAAACACTTGGGTCACAGGTTCCTCAACAGTGCATTACAAGACATCTATCAATATGTGTGAACCTCCACCATTAAACTGTCATATTCTGCACATTTCTTATTCTATCTACATACATAAGAGTATAATTCATATGTATAATATCAGTTAAAATAAGTGCTTCAACGTAGTTAACATTGCAGGAAAGCAATATATTAGACGTTAAGTACTTTGTCAGGCTTAATATTTATCTGTAGATAGATACCCCAAAGCTTTTTTCTTATTTAAAAGAAGACCTTGATCTGTTATTTAATGTTTAAATAAAGGTTAATTCGTTTTTCTGTTTTGCACCTCCTCCTATTAATATCTTTGTACATTCTGCACTAAACTGTTTTATTGTAGAGATCACTTATAGTATCTTCTTAATTTTTTATATTCTATATTTATACTTTCCTCCTATGAAAGTATGTACTCTTTATATTTTTTTAATCAAATAAAACACAATAATTCAATAACGTGCTTTAACCACTAGGAGGTGCACACAAGGTACACACAGCCATAATAACTTTGTATTATTAGACACTTATGTTTTCGTACAACATCTGAAGATGTGTAGTTTTATGCATGCCTTCACATAATTTTACAGCATATTGCTATACTATTTCAGACTCAGTATTTACATTCTTACATTCAAAGAAAATCAGTAATATCTTTAAAAACTACAGTCCTTTAATATCAGCTGTGCACCGTTATGGTGTAAATATAACCTATCTGTGAATTAGATCAAATGTAAAAGTCAGCCGAATTAGTGTTGATACTGCAAAGAGAGGTATTGTGTGAAGAGAAATTGAAGATGTTGTTTAATTGTTGAATATATTTATGATCCACGTCAAGTATTCAGTTTCGGCGGCATTTTCTCAGTTTTTCCAAAGGTCTTCTCATCAGGGCTCTATAAATAAAGAACTACGGCAGATCTGTAATATACAATGCAGCCGAACCGTGTATTACAATGCCGTTATATGATGACTTTCAAAGAGAAAAGCAAGAGCGCTCGGAATTAAGTATTATTTTATTCTTTTAAAATGTTTTCCGGATTTCATATCATATAAACACCAAATCCCAGCATGCATTGCAGCTAAAACATCCAATAAGCGAGCTTAAAACCATAGCTGAGGATCTTGGGTAATCGCTCGAAATGCCTACGTCTGTTTCCGGTTATTTTTATTTTGAAATTCAGTTCCTGACGGACGCCAAAAAAGCCCGAGATTATGGAATTAAACCAATAAATAAAAGCAAGGATAATTGTGTGTTATTGGTGAGTAAATAACAGTGTGTTATTTTGAAAAGAATAACAAATTAGAAGGAAACAAATATTTAAAAAAATACAGATTTCAGTATCCTGAGGCTCTGAGCCCCATTTATTTTCCTCACAGACGGCAACAAAAGTCAGAAATTATACGATTTCAAATAAAAGCAATAACTGTGGCTTGATATTGAGTAAGAACATGTTTTTATGAACCACACATCTTCCGGTCTTCCTCAACCCGACCGGAGAAAAAGACATGCTGCAGGCAGTAGAAATACATTGCTTTTAAAATCGTGCTGTGCAACACGAAAAAAAGGGGCAAATCGTGTTGGTGAACACGAATCAATAGATTAAAAATCGTGTTGGTGAACACGAAATGCCGTGAGACTGGGTTGGTTAATGCTACCAGCATGCTAAGTAGGTAAACATTTACATTTATAGTATATTCCCTGATTATTATGAATTTTGGCGATAAAGAGAATTTGGGTATTAGTGCATGCCAAATAATCCTCCTTTATTGCAGTAAATACTATAATAACATAAGTATAATACTGTTAGTGATGTGCTATCTGGAAATTAATGCACATGCAAAACTGTTAGATGGTATGTTAAACTAAAACTGTATGAATCAGTAAAAAGTAAAATGCACAGTTTGAAATAGAATTTACATACATAAAAACTATTGTTACCATAGATTCATCCCGATGAAATACAAAACCAACGCAATGATTTACACCCACATACAGGCCATTCATTCATATCTCATCTCAGCATGCATTCAAACCAGAATCATTTCTTTATTCCTTATCTCTTGCCTTTAAAGTGATAAAGTACATTATCTCTGTCGAGGCTCTGATTTTGCTTTCTAACAAAGGCCTTTACCCACTCTAACACCCCTTTGAGGTTGTGATAGGCAAGAACATAGCACAAAAGTTAACGAAAGCAATTTTCGAGGACAAAGGCCTCTGCTACAGAGCTGCAAATTGAACTTTCAATGTTGAAGGAACTTGGTGTGGGTTATTAAAGTCTTCTATTTTCAAGTAATTATAATCGAGATACGGTGGAACCTGTGATAAAGGGAATAAATTAGTTTGATTTCATTCGAGTGAGCACACTGTTTTTACACAGCGGTAAAGTTTATTGAAATCAAGCTTTCCAAAAACCTCCCAGCTAAACGGTGTCAAAGCAACTCTGTTTGTCTGACACTGCAATTGAACAGAATTCAACAATTGTCTTTATTGTGAGAACAATTTAAATCCTACTCTTGGGTCCTGTGACAGCCTGATTTGTGGTTTTAACATTTGGTATTCCAGCCAGAGGCAGACGCAAGTAACAAGCAAAGAAACATGTTAAAAATGCTAAAGCCCTGGCACCATTAAGCACAGCAACAGGAGCATTTCAGCTGTTAAGAAAACTGTAGCCCTCAAAAGCGAGGAAGCCTTGCAGTGATGCCAAGATCCTCAAATAATACCATGATAGAATTCACTGGAAGGGTGTCTCAGAATGCAATTCCTGAAAGAAAAGGAGCAATAACAACGACAAATCCTGTGCAGCTGCTCTTCCAATATGTAAATCAAAGCTTCGAAGTCTTAATTCAGTACAGCTGCGGATGCTGTGTGAGGGAGAATGCTTAAGGTCTATAGCAATATTAATTTCAGTGGACATTCAATCAAACATAACCTCACTGAATATTTCAACCAAAAACATGTAAGCATTGAAATAAGAAAGTATTTCATCTGAGTTTACACATGTTCATGACAAGCTGCTTCGCTTTTCATCAATAAATCAGAAGTGTTAGAGAGGAGGTGGTAGCATATTTGAGTTTCAGACCTATGACGCAATCCCTTTGTCTTGTTTTGTAACATGCAGCAGGATTGTGTACATCCACAAAGAGATGGAGAGGTGCAGAGAACGGACTCAGTGGTGTGAGGCGGGGTCTCCATAGCCCTCCGAGGGGAACTGAGAGATCCATCAATCTGCTGCCACGGTCGGGCCTGGTGTGTGTGAGACTTTAGATTCAGCCCAGATGGTCATGTGTGATAGTGTATTACGTACTAAAGAATGTTTTATACCTCATCCTGTGATTTAACATTTTAAAATCTGCCTCGGAGAGCGTCCCTTCCAGGAATATAACAAAAACACAGATCCAACTAAAATGTCAATACGGGTTGCACTTTATAGTTCTTTTTCATCTCGTTTTGAAAAAAAGCCCTTTTAAATGAACTTAAAAAATACGTTCTCTTCTGCTGTTAAAATAATCTTTCATTTTTGACAGAGCACATTGTCAGATGAAGTGTTATAGTTTACCTTTTTGATGTCCCCACTTAATCTGATTGTCAACTTCTACTTAATTGAGTGGTTCCTGGGCTACATAATATGCCTGTAGTTGATATTGGATTCGAAAAATAATAGTGGTACTTGTAAATTATGCTGCCTTCCCCAGTAATATAGCCCATTCCTCTTTAACCTCTGGGCAGCTATAGCGAGGCTTGTGGCTGCTGAGCATTGTGAACTACTGAGGCTCCTTCCATGCAGAAGAAGGTGTTTGCTTTATCAAGGACATATTTGTTCTTGTATAAGGCAGTGATAAATCATGGCGTTGGATTTTTCGAAAAGACTTGAACCAAAAACTGTGAGTGTCGAAAATTAATGATCTAGATATAAAAGTGTAATAAAAAGCTGCCAGTTATAAATCTGACAAGCATAATAATAAGTCAGTAACCAGAGGGCAATTTCTGAAGAATTAAAGATTTGTTGAAAGGCTGATGCATAACTATAGGTTACTTGCGTAACCCCAGTTCTCAGAGTAACATGAAGTGAGATGTCTCACTATGGGATGCGCCTCATCGCGGAGCAAACAGAAGCATCAATCTCATTACGCCAATCCTGATTGGCTGGAGATCTTGACGTCAGCGTCAGGGAAATCACCCCCTATAAGTAGCTTGCGCCACAACGCATGCGCCATTCAAAATAAGCACCTCTTCTCGCTTCACCATAGCAAGGAGGGCCGTCTGGTGAGACATCTCACTTCATGTTACTCTGAGAACTGGGGTTACGCAAGTAACCTATAGTTCTCATTCATAACACTCCGTTCGATGTCTCACTATGGGAAATTGTAGCTCCCGTATTGCCCGACGAGCTTATCTCGAAAATCACCAAACCAACCAGAACTTAATAGGTAGAGCTCTGACTCAACCAGGTGCCCAGCACTGCTTGAGTCACACTGGGAGCAGAACGTCCAGCCTGTTAGGAGGCAGACAAAAGTGAGCGGCGAGGACCAGCTCGCCGCTGCACCAATGTCTTGGATGGGAGACATCCTGGACAGAGTCCAGAATGCAGCCAGACTCTGAGTCGAAAGAGCTCGCGGACCCGAGGGTGCCTGCGAACTCTGACTCGTATGAGCCCCAAAGCAATTGCTTCCACAGACCAGTGGGAGAGCCGTTGCTTAGTAACAGGCTTGCCCTTATAAGGGTTAGCCCAGGACACAAGGGGTTGGTCATTATGACGAAGCACCCTTGATCTGTCCCTGTACGTGCGTAAAGCACGGGCTGGACACGGCAAATCCGGCCGCTGTTCCCCGGAGGAATACAGTGGCGGGGGGGATGCCTTAATGTCAAATGTGGTACCCGAACCGACCGCCTTAAGATAAAGGCAGGGTCAGGCTTCAACCACACTCTGTTTGCCCTGGGGCAAACTGAGTGCATGAAAACTGTACAGATAGTGCATGAGTGCCACTGGCTCGCTTGGCAGCTGCCAGGGTCAGCGTCATGTCACACTGTATTTAGATTGTACCACTCACGGGCCAGGCCCATAGAGCCAAGCGCTCTGGGTGTGGGTGAAAGATCGCCCCCCCCCGCTCGGGACAGTATGTCCCTGCGTAGTGGGAGCTGCCATGGCTGCCCGCACAGCAGCTGATATATCTCCGCTAGCCAGTACATAGCTGGCCAGTGCGGAGCTATCAGGATAAGTGTGTGGCGTTGCTCTCTCACTCTGGCCAGAGTTGGGGGTATTAGAGCCAGGGGTGGGAACGCGTACAGAAGGCCCGGGGGCCAATTGTGCGGGAGTGCATCCACGCCTAACGGTGCATTTAGATCGCGCATCGAAAAGAACAGCTGACACTGAGCGTTGTCTTTCGATGCGAACAGATCCACCGCGGCTCTGCCGTAACGCACCCACAGCTGGCTCACAATCCTTGGATGTAGAGTCCAGTCTGCATAAAGTGGTATACCTCTGGACAGTAGATCTGCCCCGAGGTTCCTCACTCCCGGTACGTGCGTCGCTCTCAGAGAGAGGAGACGCCTACCGCTCCATAGGATAAGTTTGCGCGCCAGTGTGTGTAACTGGAGAGAACGCAAACCCCCTTGGCGGTTAATATACGATATTGTGGTCGTATTGTCTGTCCTCACGAGGACGTGATGTCCCCTGAGGAAAGGCAGAAAGCGTTTTAGGGTGAGAAATACCGCTAAAAGCTCCAGGTAATTTATGTGCGCCCGCTGGAGGTCTCTGCTCCAGAGACCCCTCACCGGGCGACCTTCATAAATACCTCCCCAACCTGTCAGACATGCGTCCGTGGTGACCACTTTCCGTGAAAGGACAGCACCCATAGGCACACCTCGTACTAGAAAAGTCGGGTGCAGCCAGTGGCGCAGTGCCATTACGCATTTCACAGTAACCATCACTCTCCGCGCGCCATGGCGCGCAGGGTTTAGTTTTAGGGCGGCCACCCAGCGCTGAAACTCCCTCATGTGTAAGCGTCCCAGTCGTACGACCAGGATGGCTGACGCCATGAGCCCCAGCGATCACAGGCATGATCTGAAGAGAACATGTTTGCGCAGCTGGAAAAGAGCGAGACAAGCTCTGAAAGCTTTCACTCTATCCGCTGACAAGCGAGCTGAAAAGGGCACCGAGTTCAGGTGTAAACCCAGGAAGAGTATAGTCTGCGCGGGGCACAACATGCTCTTCTCTGTGTTTATTATGAAACCCAGGTTGAGCAGGTGCTTTACGAGGACATTTGTCTGCGTAACAGCCTCCTGCTCCGACTGTGCGAGAAGCAGCCAGTCGTCCAGGTAGGTCGCCAGGCGAATACCCTGTTGTCTTAACGGGGCTATCGCGGCTTCCGTACATCGTACAAACACCCTTGGACTGAGAGACAGACCGAAGGGGAGTACTCTGTATTCATAACAGATCCCCTGAAATGCGAATCTCAGATATTTCCTGTGTGGGTAATATACTGGGATGT
Organism: Gymnodraco acuticeps; assembly: GCF_902827175.1. Classification (NCBI taxonomy): domain Eukaryota; kingdom Metazoa; phylum Chordata; class Actinopteri; order Perciformes; family Bathydraconidae; genus Gymnodraco; species Gymnodraco acuticeps. The sequence continues at coordinate 2,573,515 of NW_022990235.1, forward strand.
GAAAATACGCATCTTTCAGGTCGACTGATGTGAACCAGTCGTCTTGTCGCACGAGCCGCAGCAGAGATGTGTGAGTGAGCATTCTGAACTTATATCTTCTTAGATATTTGTTCAGAGCCCTCAAATCAAGTATTGGCCGAATTCCGTTCCCTCCCCGTTTGGGAACGAGGAAGTACTTGGAATAGAAGCCGCCCTGACTCTGCTCGGCGGGTACAATAGATATAGCCCTCTTTTCTAGGAGAGAGAGAATCTCCCTCTCCAGAATATGGGCTGACTCTCCTCGGGCCTGCGAATGCAGAATGCCCGAGAAGCGAGGGGGGGGTGACAGCGAATTGGAGTCTGTAGCCCCGTGTTACTGTCTTGAAAACCCAAGCAGATGATGTGAGCATCTTCCACTGCATGCTCCTTAGAGCCAGTGGAGATGTCACATCTCTTCCCCTCTCTATTCTAGTCTCTATTTGTTGTGTTATGGGGCCCTCTAGTGTCTGAACACAGTAGTGCCCCCTTTCGACAATCCCCACCGACACTGCGCATGCGCATGACGGTGGTGCCTTCACAACCCCAGCCGGCACTGCGCATGCGCGTGGCGGTGGTGCTTTTAAAACCCCAGCCGGCACTGCGCATGCGCGTGACGGTGGTGCCTTCACAGACCCGCCTGTAATCCGCCTTTTGAGAGATGCCGAAGCTGCTCTCAGAAGGGGAACAGTTGGCGGGCTGTTTATTGGTTTTATTGTTTTTCTTATCATTTTTTTGAGCTGCGCCCTCGGCCTGAAGCCTGGATGCGTCAGCGGCAAATGTTTAATGACAGAGGAACAAACAGATTTGTGACATGTGTTTTTGCGGACTTGAGGATGGTGTTGAGGCATCTCTCGAGGCGGCGGGAACACATTTAGAGCTGGGGAACCGTGGACTTCCAGCTCTGTCACGGAGGGGAGAAGGAGGGGCTGTCACGCCGCTCGCTTCTTCTTCCTCGCCTGCTGGCCGAAATTCTGGGTTGGCTGCGCCTGAGCTGCAGCCGGAACCGGAGATTTTCTGGGCCAGCTCGCCCTCGTCTCCAGCCTGGGCTGGGGACTCGGGGCGGGCTGCGACCTCTGCGTTTTCGGTGTTTTAAACCGAGCAGGGTTCAAGGCAGCTTGGGCGAAGGACTGCTGCTGCGAAGGCAGCGGCTGGACCCTTCGAGGGAGGCAGAGGTGGAGTGCCTCGTCCTCCCTCTTTTTCGACTCACACCTCCTTTGCATGGAAGCAAGAGCGGAGCCGAAAATTCCCTCGGGAACGATGGGCATATCCAGCACATCCTCCTTTTCCCGGTCTGGGAGGTTGGTGAGGTTGAGCCATCTCGCTCTTTCCTGCACCACCATGATCCCCATTGCCTTACCCGTGGCCTGGACGGCGCAGCGTTGGACACGGAGACAGATGTCTGTGACCGCCGCCATCTCGTCCAGAGTGGCTGCACCCGGGTTACCCGACAGGTCCTCGCAGAGCTCCGCTTGGTAAGCGGTTAGCAGCGAGGCCACATTCAGGGCCCTGGCGGACAACGCTGCGGCTTTGTAGGACCGTTCAGTCATTGTCGACTGAAATCGGTCCGACTTTGCCGGCAGCGTGGGGTTCCTGCTTGGTGACGGGCCCATCCTCGGTAGGAGGTGGGCTGCTACCAGCGGTTCCATGGGCGGTATGCGGAGCAGGCCGAGCTTCTCCATTCCGTCACAGTCTAGGGAGGAGGCACCCTGGATTGGGACCTTGTTGCTGAAGGGCCGGTCTCTCCACGAGACCGACACCTCATCCAACATCTCCGGGAAGACCGGAAGGAGTTGTCTCTTTGTCCGCGCTGCTTGGGGAAAATGTTTCCCTTCGTAGCGGGACCTGGAGGTCTCCTTGGCCATTTCAGGCCACGGGATGTCGAGTCTGGCCGCAGCGCGTTTGCACACGGCCTGCAGGTCCATACTCAGACAGGGCGAAGCTGGTATGCTATCGTCTGGGAAAGCAGCCCTCGCTCCAGGCTTTGCAGCCTGAGCCGATGACATGAAGATGTCCTCTTCACGTTCATCCGACTCGGACAGGAGGAACACCGAGGCGTCCTCTTCGTCCTCGTCGTAATTCAGCTCGAGGACATCCTCCGCGGGTGAGACCATGGTGAGGTCTAACTGGGAGCCCCAGCTCGGTAAAGCGTGGGGTCCCGTTCCCGCGTGTCTTGCCGCCACCGGGTCCCGGCCTGCCAGGGCGCGGGAATCCGGTTCTGCGGCCATCGCAGATACTGAGCCCCAGACCGACATGGAGAGGGGTTCACTCTCTGTGGCAGATGCCCCCGCGTCTTGACTGCCGGCCAGCAGGTCAGAGGACATGGGGGGTTCCTGCTCCGACAGGCTAGCTTGGCGTGCTAGCCGTCGGCGGAGGCTCTTTACGGTGAAGCGGACACAATGTCCGCACGAGCCGGGGTTGTCGATAGCGCCTCGGGCGTGTTCCAGCCCGAGGCAGGACGAGCAGACCTGGTGTGTGTCTGTGCCCGAGATCTTCAACCCGCAGCCGCAGAGTCGAGCCACCGAGTCCCTGACTCCTCTGGTGTGAGGGAGAGGGGCGTCCATCTTGTTCGCCTCGTGGCGTGGAGAGGACCCGCTCTCAACAGGTAGGTTGGGAGAAAAAGAGGTAACCACCCTGTCCTTAATCCGGAGAAAAGGACGGTGTGGGTCTTTTATTCCCAGAGAATACTGACTGGTGTGGCAGTATGCTCCTTTTAATCCCTTCCTCCTCCGTGGGGAAGAGAAAAGAAAAGACTTCCTCGCTACCGTGGTGTCGGTAGTGAGGGAGCAAGCTAACGCTAGCTTGAAAAAATCAGACCTAGCTTACTTTCCGGGGAAAGAGAGCGGCGAGGTCGATTTCAACAATAACTAGCGTTAGTAATTACAGTCTTCCTGCGAAGCAGAAGGAGTAGCCGGCAAGCGCCCGTCGACCGAAATGGATATTTGGGTTCAGTCTGTGGACCGTGAAGCTTGTCCGGCTACCATAGAGATGTGCTCTGAAGCGAGAAGAGGTGTTTGAATGGCGCATGCGTTGTGGCGCAAGCTACTTATAGGGGGTGATTTCCCTGACGCTGACGTCAAGATCTCCAGCCAATCAGGATTGGCGTAATGAGATTGATGCTTCTGTTTGCTCCGCGATGAGGCGCATCCCATAGTGAGACATCGAACGGAGTGTTATGAATGAGAACTAAATTGTTGGCTTAAAGGTTAAATAATGCAACGTCAGAAAGATGTGAAGAATTTGAGGGTTTGTTGGAAAGCAGAGACTTAACTGAATTATTGGCTTTTAAAAGATCCCCTTTCATGCTATTTATAGGCATACATTATGGGTCTCAGATATATACAAATATAAAAAACATGTCTATGATGTGTTTTGCTCAAAATACCAAACAGATCATGCATTGTAGACATCCCTCATATCCCTCTATTTCAGCCCTGTAATGGCGCATTTCCACTACACGGCCTCGCTCGGTATGGCTTCGTTAGGACTGGCTCACTTTATGGTCGCATTTCCATAACAGTTTAGGAACTGGGGTAGTAACTATAGTAACGCAGTGTAGGCGGAGCCGTGACGTCATCTTCAATGCGAACCACACAAAATCAACATCAGCCGTTAGCTGTTAGCCCTCAGAGCTCACAGCTCCTCATATCTGTTCAGAAACTAGACAAAAGTTAAACAAGTACAAACCACAGACTGCCTGTGTCATGGCGAATACAGTCGCTGGTTTATTTATGTCTGTATAGGCCGTTGTTGTGAGTGTGGACGGTTGGAGCATATACTGCGTTAGCTTAGCCGATCTCCATTTAGACAACACGCATTTAAAAAGGTTTTTCGCCTGCCGTCTGTCTGCAGACTTGTCAAAGCATGAATTCATGGTTTTTACTAACCGGTATCAGTATGTTGTTACTTCGGCATCATTTTGAAACGTGTATTACAATTAAATCACGGTCAAATATGTTCATCTTGTTGTAGTTGTAGCCCCCTTGCCAGCGATTCTCTCTCTAGTTTAGCATACTCAGCCTGGTTGTTGGCCCGGAAAGAACCTCGATTTTATGGGGCCAGGAAAACTGTGAAATAGTACCCGCTAGCCGGTACTACGCTAAGTGGAAACGCAACCAAAAACGGGCCCCGCACGGCTCGGCACGCTTAAAGCGAGCTCCGCGCTGTATTCTCTGCTGGCCCCGCCCCCTTTTGAGCATGCGGGCTGACTGCTCTGCTCAGATGCAGCTAAATGCTGCCATGATGAAACGCCATATATGTTCCAAACCACTTTAAGGATTATTTCTGAAACAGTATTGAGCTCAAATGCTTCTTTTCTTGCGGGTTTACTACAAGGTGAGTACCTTTTTATATCCTGCTTTTTTTACACATACTCTCTCCAGTAGGCCTACAGGTTAGCTCTGAGTGTTAGCGATGGTTGCTAATGTAAACAAAGACCATATTACTTCTAAAATACGTTGTGCATTGTTTCTGATAGCGACGTTTCTGATAGGGCCGTGGGTGTAAAGCCAGCCCACATTTCCGATATTACGTCATATCCGACGCAAATCTGGATCAGCTCCATTGTACCCCCGTTTTTAGAGATGGGGGTAAGGAGGAAATGTTTTATTTTATTTTATGACACTTTGTGAGTTCACTGACCCACCGGGGACAGATATTTATATATAAAAGACATCAAAAAGTGCATTTTGCATGATAGGAGACCTTTAAAGTCAAAGTATTAATAAGTAGGGAAGAATTTAAAAAAACGTCTGCATGTTTCAAACTGGATTTATAAACTCATCTTAACCTGCAATTAAATGTTGCCATGGGGACGGTAACTGTCATGTGACTCCCGTCCTTGAAATTCCATTTCACAGAGATTAGACTGAGACCTCTCATCCTACCACTTTCAGCTCAAGACTTTAACCACTATCGCTTAATGTTTGCAAGACAGGAGACCCTACTTTGCACACAGTGTAAAATGCATGCGCCTAGTGCCACAGTGTGATGATTAGAGCAGGTTAGAGAAGTAACTGTTTATGCTTCCCTCGTGAAATGTCTGGTCTCAGTTAATAAAGGAGGAATCAATTGAGCAGTGTGTCTCTCATTCATGTCATTTAAGGCTAACAGTGCCACGAGATGTCTGTTTCAAAGCATACATGTTTTGATGTATGAAGTAAAGGCTGCACGTTATTGAGGAAACTGAGACTGCAATATTTGTTTCTGGTATGCAATAGTTGAGAAGAACAAAGACTAAATAGACTTTGGTCAATGTGTATACTGGAGCCAAATTATTTAGATTATACTGATGCTGTTTTAATTGCCACAAAATGTTCCTTTTTTGTGCGTTTCTTCTCTTCATCGCTCATTTTCGGGTTGTTGTCGGGAATTAACAAGGCCTGCTTTAGTTGTATAATAAATAAAATGTTCAAGCAAGCTCTAAACTTATGTAGAAATCCCCCAAGTTCTGAAATGGCATAAACCTGAACTGAGATAGTGTGAAAAGTATAGAAACATTTAAACAAGTTTAATTTATCAGAGGAAGTCCAAAATACTTTCAAAGTCTGAGTGGAGTTTCTATGTGAATGTGGTAATGATTAAGAAGAAGTTAAAGAGGAGTTGGTTTGAGGGTTTTTCTAATTGACTGTATAAACCCAGACTTTTTGAAAGATGTGGTACATTTAGAAGCTTGAATGAGGTTTCTACATCTTTGTATGTATGAGAAGATAAGAGAGGACAAATTAATGAAAAAAATGAAAATGTGTCAAATTTGAACATTAATTTGAATAAAAAAAGGAAAAATCATGGAAAAGTTGAACATATCAAGGATATGAATAATAAAGATTTATAGCAATGTTTCCTATTTCCTAATTTGTTTCACTGTTCATATCAACTTCAAAAGTATGAAAATGACAACAGCAGTTAAGGGAAAATAACTACAACACGCTCAATTTATTCATACAAATCTGTGAGCCAGAAAGCCTTGATTTGCATATCTATCTGACAGTTGACATTTAGCCTTAATTCTGCAGTGACTGGTTATTATCTGATTGTGATCGTCAGGGAGTTTCATGTAAATGCAAGCAAAGACAAACTACATAAGGCAATATATAAAATACACCAGTCTTTTGTCACGTGTTCTCAACAAAACCTGGTTACAAACAACCCAGTTCCTTGGGACCACATGTCAGTTATCTTTAAAGATCTCTTCTGTATCAATACACAAGTGTTGTTGTGTCAGCCTTTTCTTGTATTGCTGATTTTATTATATTTTTAGACATACACAGCTCAGCAGATTATTTATGCTACAAATGTGTGTGTGTGTGTGTGTGTGTGTGTGTGTGTGTGTGTATGTCACATGCTTACCTAGGGTTTGATTGACAGAGTGGGTTCATTTCCTTCTGATAGTGGTGATCCTGATTAACTGGCTAGATCAGAAATATAAGAAAAAAATGAAATGTTTGGTTAAAAAATGTCCTCAAATACTCATAGTTCAAGTACACATCCACCACTATCAGACTAAGTTTTAAGTGTATTACTGAACATATTATCATTGTCTTACATCAGAAATACTTCTGATGGACGAACTATTACAGGGAACAACCTATATTTTGTGAAGGGACCAATGTCCATAACATTAGCCAAGGTGCCCAATATCACAACAATGCCCTATCTATAGGCAAGCATCATCAAAACTGCCCCACCTACACCTGTGTATGCCCCACAGAGATCAAGAACCAACATCAAGAAATGCAAGGAACATTCTCTCTAAAACAAACACAAATATATGTGTGTGTCATGTCAAAACAAACCTGAAGTCCACAGCAAGAAGTAGAAAAACAAAGGGGAGAACAATGTAGGGTAAACAAACCAAGATCAAGGGTTCATTTCAATCTTTAATGTGTTCACAAATGTATTGCACACTAACTATTGTTTGGTGAGAAATAATTGGAGCTGGGTTGTATTTGTTAGTTGGGCTTTTTAAAACATGAAAAGGTACATTCTGTGTGAGCTGTATGAAATAAGATAATAAATATTTCACATTCAGTGCGAGGTGGTATTCAGTGTATTACCCTCTCCATCTTGTCAAAGCTAAAGACCATATTATAGCCTCAGGAGGCTATTTAAATCTAGTGCCTGTTTAAAGGCTATTACATTACATGACGTTGATCAAGATGCAGTCATGCTGAAGCTGAAGTCCGTGCATTGCTTAAGTAAATGTAGCTATCTGCGTGCTCCAGTCCCTTCTTTATCTAATCCTCTTCTAAAAATAAGGCCGCACCTAAAATTGTACCCAGTGGAATTGTGCATGTAATGTGTACTGATGATGATGATGAGTCACCTGTCAGGTGATGGGAACAAATCGTTTGGGGAAGTAGGAGCTGAACCATTTCTGTACTCTATCTGTAATGTAAATCCCAGAGCCTCAAATGGTCAGTTAAAGTTGCATGGACTACAGAATAAAAGAGAACGCTTGGGTCCAGAAGTCTTAAAAATACATTTGCTGCTAACAGAAATACATTACTTATTTTGATCACCTCTTAATTGAAGAAAATGTGGTCTGTGTGTGAACACAGCAGCACTGGCTGTCTGTAGCGAAGACTATGTGAAGACTTGGAACAAAATCTTCAGTATTACATCTCAGAAAAAAAACTTTAAAAAGTCTAAACTTAAAGTTTGCTATACACAGAGGTGGGAAGTAACTAAGTACATTTACTCAAGTATTGTACTTAAGTAACATTTTGAGATACTTGTACTTTCTTAAGAATTTCTGTTTATGCTACGTTGTACTTCTACTCCACTACAATTCAGAGGTAAATCATGTACTTTTAATCCACTCCATTTATTTAATATCTTTTGTTACTTTGCAGAATCAAAACATATAATATATATTATTCTGAAATAGGTCAATCTGCATAATAAGTCCTACTTCGGTAAGTATATGTTGATGCTAATACTTTTGTACTTTTACTTGAGTAACATTTTGAACGGAGGACTTTTACTTTACAGAGTATTCCTACACTCTGGTACTTCTTTTACTCAAGTACAAGATCTGAGTACTTCTCCCACCTCTGGCTATACACCAGCTTTGCCTACGCCTTTTTCCTTAAAACCGTAAAGAAAATGTAGTCAGAGGCCGTTTCTCAATGTCGAGTAAACCTGCTGCAGAGCCACTATTTCAAGTATACTACGTCATTGAGTGGCGCCGAAGGACTGTTTAAATGCATGTTAAATGCCCAGCATTCGGCGCCGCACTCGATGACGTAGTATACTTGAAATAATGGCTCTGCAGCAGGTATACTCGACATTGAGAAAGGGCCCCAGTCTTGACCTCTAACGTTTGACCATTAACCACTCCTGAGATTCATCTGCTACCCTGCATGCTCAGTCAAATGACGCTATAAACAAAAGAGCTCCGCTGGTCTCTGATCAGCATTGTAGTAGACTGAATCATTTCTGGCTCTTTGCCTGCCCTCTGTTATGGAGACATAAACTCAGCAAGTACCTTTGAATCAGAACATTTGTTTTTGCTGCACTGCATTTCTGGGCTGCACAGACTTGTTTGGCAATATCCAACCAAACTGTTCTGGAGCCAGATAATTTATTTTTAACATCCATCTTACAGCCTTTTTTATCAAGTCAGTTTCCAGGTGATTGCTGTTGGATATGCCCCACTTTATTCTTTTTTGTCTATATATATGCTATTCCTATTACTAACCCCCGCATTGTAGACCTGCCACTCCTCTCCCATCTAAAATGTATTCCTCTCCTAACACATCTAATATTAATTATCCTCCTTTGATTTAAGAACTATCTAGGACTCATCCTTGCACACCTAAATTAAGAAGCTTGCTTCCAGAATTGGAATTTCTTACATGTGTTATTTAGTGAAGCGACAGCAGACACTTTTCTCCGCAAAGGAACCTGGCTGAATGCCAATGTGGGTGTTTCAGGATATAACTTATTTATATGTGACATAAAAGGTAAAGGACATGTAGTGGTTTAGGTAAAGAGTTGTTTCACTGTACAATTACTGAACTCATCTTCTGAACATTGACTATGTTGCTCTAAATGTTTAAGCCATGGCTTGGAGAGCTTCTGGCACAGACACCGACTGGCAGAATGTTAGACAGAAGAAGAGGCATCTCATCATCTTTATATGGAAAGCTAAATCTGATCATTATCTAGTGTCATTTTTAGGGTGTAGATTCTAAAAACTAGATTTAGTCTTTCACACTGCTCACATTAACAATCAGTTGTGGCAATTTTCCTGCTCTAGTTAACCATTCGATCATTTACATTTTGGCTGCAGGTTATAGATACAAACATTAATGACACATACTGTAGAACAGTCACACCCACAAGGCGGGGTTACAACACACAGGATCAGTGTTTTAATACGAATAGGGTGGGTTGTTGACTTTGCAGCATTACTTTGCACTGAGGGGGCAAGGTCCAAGCTATGTGAAGCTCTTAGACTCTTTCACCCCAAGCCTTTTTCACAGCAACCTACTCAAACCTATAGCCAGCTGTGGCTGACAAAAATAAAACCAGGCATGGATATGCCAGAACTGGTAGAGGAACCTCCGACCAAGGGCGGCCATCTTTGACCCACTGAGTGGACAGACTCAGACCCAACTCATGAAAAGATCAAAAATATATACGCTCTATTATTAAAAACAGACAAACCCAGACTGTAGGTAATTAATGGGAAACATTGCATTGGATTGCTCAAGGAAAGTGAGAACCATGGCAGTTTTCTTTTGGTATCATCAACCAGTAAAACAGTTGTAGCAAAAATATATTTCATTAGACGACATTGCAAGTCCTCCAATTTGAATAATGTGCATGCACACTTAATGTTAATGTTGATGAAATATAGCGTTAAGCCCTAAAAGAAGCTGACATTTTCCAAGCTAAGACAGGGTGAGTATTTGCCTTGGTACAGACCTTTGAATGGACCCACCTTCTGTCTGATATCAGAGGGAGTATTAAACTCAAAAAGGATTTTGGTCAGACTTCTTATTTTTGAGTGTCATCTTTTTTCATACTGCCATCTGTAGCTTTAACCAGACGTCATAGTCCATCCGAAGAACCTCTGATTTGGCAGTTCTTACCTCAGTCATGTGCCCACAGGGAGAATGTGCATCAAATACATATTAAGGTGTCTAAGTGGACACACCACTAAAGACGGCAACAGCAGGCACTTAAATCACAGCATCTAAAGGCAAGACATGGCTTGTGACTATTCACTTCCAAGGCCCCCAAACCTTTTCTTGTTTTTATCTTTGACAGACACCTGTTAGGTTTTTATTTATAGGTATATTATATTTGTAGGTAATTCACTTCAGAAACACTTTTTGTTATATTCCATGGAATGCTCTTAACATCCCGATAGCCATGAATATATTAAATGCTTTGACAATAAATACATAAAAAAATGTCATCTGTGGAAGCCGTAGCGCTGTAAAAAGCACGACCAATCATCTGAGCCGGCCCGGGTCAAATAACTGGATGGCCTACCTGCCTGTCAGCCTTCCATCTCGTGCACAAACTTATCTCGTGCCCTCATTGGTCATGTGCGCGTTCGTGTGTGTTGGAGGAGGGGCTCTGTAAGGAAGTGGCAGATTTTTTCCGGTTGTGTATTTTCAAATTCTAGCGCACTTGAGCTGGTTTCTCCATTCTTACCTACCCTACCTTTAAGTTTTATTTTTCAAAACTTTTCATCAAATAAGAACAATATTTGTGTTAAATAAATTACTTTTCTGTGTTCTCTCTTTTTGGCAAAGCATTTTATTAATATACTGATGGTGGTGCTGTTGCCATATTTATTTGAATAGTACACCACTGTGACTGATTTGGAAAGGATCACATCGGGGTTTGTTCAAGTCGAGTGGAAATGTAACCTGTCACCGTGGAAAACTGTTCTGAGGGTACAGTACGAAGATACAACATTTGATTTGACACCCCATCACTGTGTCCTCTGGAGAAACCATGAGAAGATAATACCTGCATGAAGTCACAGTTCTGCTTGAATCTCAGTATATTAATGGATACCTGCATGTAGAGAAATAGTAACAGGGCTATGACCCCAGCATCTGTAATCATTCTATTCACTGGGGATCGTGCAGTGGACCCAGCAGGGCAGTGTTCTCTCTTCATAAGTGCAATGTGCTTATGTTAATTGCCCATAGATATAAATGACCTTCAATAGCCAAGAGCAAACCGCACCATCCTTGAATTCTAAAAGGACTTGTGTGGATCATTTCAAATGACCTAAATATTTCCTAGTCACTGGGGGAAACCGTGGATATTATGCCAGTGTGCTTTTAAGAGCTATAAGAGGCCAATCAATGTGTTTCGATCTCCATAATCTTTTGTAATGCAGAAAATACACCGGAGAAAAAGGTGCATTAGCACTTCACGTTTGCATAAGTCCGGGGCTTGATATGTAAATTAACAAGGGTGAGGATCAACCGGGGTCAAAATAATTATTCCACACGGGCGATAGAGAGAAGGACAACGTGCTAATGATTGTAAATAGTGAGACGAGCTGCACATGAGTGCTAGTAGAAGAGGATGATGGTACAGACCTTGGAGATGTGGGTCCAGGTAGAAGCGTCGTCACTGCTCATGCTAACGCTGACATTACAGTGTTGGATCAGAGATGCACTGAGGCCTGAGGCTTTACATTCATCTTCCTCATGCTCTCTTTTGAGACTTGCCAGCATTCGAAGCTCTTCTTCATCTTCCCCATGTGTTCGTAGACTGCTAAGCGGGTGTAAGTTGTAAACACTGGAGTCATTAGGGTGTACGGTGTTGGCTCCTTCTTCCTTTAAACTGATCACCTGTACACAAATACATGACTTATTTGAAGGAAATCCCAAAAAGAATGTCTTTCAATTAGTCAGAACCACAGATACACTCTCCACATAGTTGATACAATGCTTTGTGCAAACAACAAAATAGAGAAAAACAGCAGACAGTGGTCTCAGACAGAGCTCAAGGCGGCTTTGGACACTACTCCTTACCCTCTAAATAAAATGTGTTTTAACAGTGGCTCTATTGATTTAAGAGAGTGCTATGCTAACTGGATTTGTGCAAGGAAGCCTAGTGTTTCCCTGCTGTCGAATCAATGGCAGTCAATAAACCAGGGCTGTAGGGAGGGAAACAAAATCCTTGTCATATTTTTCTGACAACCTTTCAGTCAAAGCTTTCACTGCATGCTGCCTGCCGGAGTCGGCACAAATCATCAGCTAGGAGCTGTACCGTAGAAGGATGCTGGGACTTGTCTCAGCAGTGAGTCGCGTAAATGCAGAAAGCAACAGCCAAGTGACTGATCTCCCCTCAGGCCTTGTGATCGCTCCAGTTGACAATCCTCTGATCCTGGATCTTTCAACTGGAGCAGTGGCCAACCTCAATTTGCAACAGTCCGTAGTCTGATCCGTCTCAGCACGGTGTAACAAACTTTTCCAAGAGTCCTTCTTAGCTCTGCCTCTCTGTCACAAACAAAATAGAGCCATAGCCTGTTGTATATAGAAGCAGTACCTTGTTCTGTGTGGAGGCATTTAATTTGACTTCATGCAGGAGACTTCTGGAAAGCGTGACACTGCTGTTCTCATCCGCAAACTGGTTCAGTGTGTCTGATCCACGCGGGCCACACTTGTGTTCCTGCCTTCTGGGTGTCACACTGGGTGAGAGGCAGCGTGTGGGGGCCATCTCAGCTGCCTCCGCCCCCCCACTGGATGGAGACTGCATGCCGGTGGAAGCTGGACTGAGCTCCGTTGGTGCTGTTTGGTCCATGTTTTGAGATTCAGGGTGGACTTCAAGTTGACCATCCAAATATGGACTAGGAGATCTTGAAGTAGCATGGTTGATTTTGGTGAAGCTGTTATCCTTAAAGAAATACAGAGAAATACAATTGTTGATTTTTAAATGATTGTAAAACCCACTGTAAAAACGGATGATTAGTAATGACCTAAGAGTAGGCTGCTTCTATCGTTACCTGAACAACTTTAATGTTGTGTTCTGTCCTTTAGATTGATGTTGGCTTAATTAAATATGATAATGAGATGTCTAACAGTCATTGGGATTGATCGGGTGTTGGTGGCTTAGCTTTAAATTAACCTTACATTTCAAAAGGGTAATGGAATTCTCTTTAAGTGTGCTAATCTCCCCCCCCCCCTTTAAACTGTGATGCACTTCACGATGTGTCACGTACCAATCAGGTTATACTTATTTTCAATATTTCAGGAACACTCCACTGAAAAAGAGTTTTGAATATCAAACACTCGCCATCGAAAGACATGTGATTCAGAGAAGTTTGCTCATTTACTGAGGGTGGCAGCTGGATTCACAACAGTAACAATAGATTCCAAGTGTGACCCAGTTTCACAGTAAGAAAAGTTAAAAAAGCAAAAGCGTGAAAACTTTCACAAAAAAAAAAAATCCTACACTAAAAACCACCTCACCAAACACAGGTAAACCGTATGAACAGGCCGCCACAGTGATGCAAGTTTACATTCAAAGCAGTTATATATTTTAAATGTTAACACCAGCCTTTGCATTTCTCCCTAAAATACAGAAGATTACAATTGTATAATACTTACACCCAGACAGCAAGCACACACTTTTTCAGTTCATAATATAGACATTGTTTCTCATCAATTACACAGTTTGAAGCTTCCCTCAAAATGACACTATCTCTTCATTTCTTCCTCCAGCCGTCTCTTTTTGAGGCATTTTCTTTCATCTCTGAGCTTTGTTTTTTTCGGGGTGAAAGGTTATCATAAGCACCTCGAGGTTCTTATCTCACTCGCTCCTTGTTATTTGTTTTCTCTTTTCTGTCTATGCTTTATCATTGTAACAAGTGCAAGTGAATAAACAATGAATGAGTATGAGTATCATGAAAGTAGTCGCTGCACTGCTGCATCTGTTCAGGTTTTATTATTGCATTTTCCTGAATGTATATATATATATATATATTATTTTTTTTACATTGGTTCTATTGTCTCTTATCCATTTCAAAATAGTTCATAATGCACACTGCAGGTTCATTGCTTTGTTTTGCCGTTAATATTTCTCTTTGAACAAATGTTAGCTCAAAAGAATTGCATGAAACTGATGCAACTACTTGAAAGATGATATTGCTCCAAGAAATGAGCAACCTACCATAAATGAATAGAAATCAAAATCAGGTCAACTTCTGCTAGATGGCTAACCACAGTCACAGTCTGTTATTACTTCGGACAGGATGAATCAAGCCTTTAGTTGTGTCACTACACTGAGCTAGTGAATTGGACCTGAGATTAGGAAGCTTTTACAAATGTCTCTAGAATGTGCATAATACTTCGATCCACTGATTAAAAAAGGTCATTTTGGGGGTGTATAGACTTTGTGGAAGTCACTCACCTTTACCATGAGCCGTTGACAAAGAGTAATGCTAATACAAAGCTAACTACTGTAAAACCAACAGGATTTCATAAACAGAAGGGCTTCCATCAGGGCTCACAGAGGAAACCAGGACGGAGCCATTTAAGCCCCTGCCTGAAGACAGAATTTGGGACAAACCAAGAAGGAAAGTCTTCACCCAACATACCAAATACCACCAGTGGGGATTCATTTAATTGAAACCCAGAAATCCATCCAGTTCTCCATCCTTACTGGTCACTCTCTCCCCCTCCTCTCCACTCCTAGGGTTCACTGACCAAATGAAAAGCTGGTCACTGTGAGAACCAAAATGACCTCTTGTCCCTTTCTTCTCCCTACTACCATTTTCTTCTGAACATCTTTGCACAGTGTTGAAAAGGTAAAGAAAAATCCTGCTGTTAATAATTTACAGAACAAGTGTTGATAGATTTCGGTAATAACTTAGCTGCTTTTCTGATATCTCAGCAGATTTTGCAATTATTCAATTCACATTCATAACCCCGAAGACAAAGGGAGCGAGGGGATTCTGTAGTCCGTTTGAAACGTCTGATCTGGGCGACAGAGCCAAGGGCACACACTGGATTAGTTTATTCACAATAGTGTTGATATTTTAACAGCAATTTCAGCAATACTCATGCCTTATTGACAGCTGTTTAGAAGTGTACTAATCCCTAATTATGATTAGCCCCTTATTTCCTCAATACGTTTAATGGGTATATATTTTAAGTGAAACAATTGGTGCCTTAACACTTACATTTTGCAGAACCCGATAGCAGTGGCTATCCTTGAGTTTTCCTGGAAAAACCAATAAATAAAAGTCTTGGATAAATTGAGATTTTAAAAGTGTGCTGACAGATCATTTGCTTTCCATCCCAGCCCTGCTGATTGCCATTTGGTATGCTTGATCTTTCCTGAGAAACAACCAATCAAGAAAAAGTAATATTGAGGATATTTTTGAAACAAGCACACTGCATTTGCTTAAAAGTATCTGAAAGACCTACACATAGATAAACAGCTCCATAATGGGACTATAGTTCAAAAACAAATCTTTGCTCAATTGGAATAAGTAACAATAACTCTAGTTATTCCACATGTTTCCACCTTCTGGGGCAATGTGCAATTTTCAGCTTCGTGCTTCACCACAAACAGCCTTGCTTTAACAGCCTTCATACAAATATACGACAGAAACACATTACTACATGCTCCAGCCTGTTGGAGAGCAGTCTATATTTGAAGAAGTTGTGGTTATCCAATATATGATCTTTGGGGATATCAAAAAAAAGAAGCCATTGTGTTCTTTTAGATAAACTGTGTTTATTTTGGATATTACAGAAGCGTGGCTCATTTTCGCCTCTGAAGAATAGTCACTTCCAAACTGACCATCTCACAGAAAAGTTGTACGTGAGAAGCATAACACTTCAAATGCCCTTCTTCCTGCTGGTAGTTTCAAAACACTGAGCATTTTACTAGATCCAATTTCTTACTCTTTTTTTTTTAACAGTATTGAAAGTGCATGCTTTATTCTTCACCTTTTAACTATACTTCATGCAGAGTGATGGGAGCTGATTTTAATGTGTTAATTTGAAAAAGTGCTCCATTAATCACCCCCCATAGACACACTTTTAGTGTTATTTCATTGTGAAATGTTGTAATTAAAAAAGTCATCCAATTCCCTTCAACCTCAGCTGTTTAACGTCAGTAGTAACATTATACCAAAAAAAAAACAAGCTATGGTTGGCGGGTGTTTGTTAATTTTGGAAGTGTTTGGGTGGCTCATTTTAGGGCAACATTTCAAATCAGTTTTGGAACAGTGTGCTGTATGACTTCTCTCTTGCAAAAAGCACACTGTATATTTTCCTCTTTTTTCGTTAGTTTTTCTTGGAAGTAGTACAACGAAACACTGTTGGTTATAAGCTAATAACAATCTATTTGTGGCGTGTAATCAATGAACACCGGCAGAAAACCAGCCGTAATGAAAATGTTTCAACAGAGGTACATATAGACATAAAGCCCTTCTTCAAAAACAAAAGTGCAAATTCTAAATGTCAACTCTGGTTAGGGCTGAAAAGAAACTTCAGGGAAAGTGTTCAAATGTCACCGTAACACGAGCAAACAGAACCTGTGTACTGTTGTTCTTACCAGATCAACCTGATGTGAGCTCTATAGATGTTTATCTGCACATGCACACATAGCAATGGAAAAGGGGCATTTTCCCAGGCTTCCTGTTGACTCCATTTCAAATGACCAGGAAATAAACTGATACTTTCTGGATGTTATCACAAGTTAAACAAAGCATATTGAAACCATAGACTGTATATATAAAGATTGAAACATGAGATGTTACATATGCATGCAACAGAGATTTCCAGAATCAGTTTCTGGAAAGGTTTCTTTTGTTTAAGCAGTGGATTTTCTTCTTTAACATTCAAAGGTCACATTACATTTAATGCAACACATTTTTTTAAACTAATCAGCTTCACAACTACATTTGGGTTCTTAAGTCAGAATAATCTGATTTATTATAAAGTTCTAAATAAGTGAAAGCAATTAGCATTTCTTTGAAGGTCTTTGCACTTGGTTCAACACTTTAGATTTCTGTGCTCAGCAATAGAAAAACTACTTATCTTAATTATAAGTCTCAGAACCATTATTAAATATTCTGACAATAAATGACCGCCCTGACTTTGAAGTTAAGGTATTCTGCAGTTAACTGCCACTGATCAATGAATCCAATCAAACTGAATGGAATCAAAATGTGGATATAATGTGAAATATTATAACAACATTGAATATTTGATGATTCATTGAGATTATATTAGATCAGATTACATTGCTAAGAGACAAATCATGTGTTTTTCAAATGTGCACATTAAGTACTGGCAGTGTGCACGGGCCCCTACAAAGATCAGACATACCTCATCACTCTCACTGCCGATGAAGTCATCCTCGGGCTGGGCCTCATACCGCCTTCCACTCTGAACCGGATCATCTCCCATCTCCATCTTCTCCTGCTCACCCTGGCCTTGCCCTCGTTTGGGTGAGTGTGGCTGGGATGAGAAAGTGAACACCTCTTCTTGCAGAGTGAGCTGGGGCTCGGACCCGTCATTACTCTCCCAGCTGCTCCCAACCTGCAGGTCACGACAAAGACCTGGACCGATGGAGCGGCGCAGGGGCTCTGCTGGTGAGGGGGCAGATCCTGAACTCTCCCTGAGGCTACACTCTTCTGAAATAAAAGAACAAAAGTAAAAATCCTCACGTTTAAAACTGAAGCAGGAGACAATTATTTTTTGAAAAGTCAACCTTGAGTGTACAAATCGTTGGATTCATGAATAAGTCTTTTAGAAAAACACATGAAGGTCTTAGCCAGGTGGAGTAAAGAATAATGATAGGAATCTAACTACAGTGAATGATTTGAGGTTTTTCATCGTGTGACTAATATCCTTCTAGTTTCATTTGATTATATGCACATAAAAATACATAATAAAAATATGCAAAGTTGTAATGAATTTGATTGCCTGCCAGAAAAAGGCCATTCATCTCTCCAGCACTGATGTGATGGAGTAGGGTTTTGTTATAGCCCTGCTACGCTGATACCGTAATGATAATATGAACAACATAATCAGTAGTGAGGACAGCAGTTTACTGCAATGTTGTCACTCAAACAATGAAAGCTCTGTACAAACACTCTTTAAAACTGACATATTTTCCAGGTAAATGTTGCTGCCGTTCCGCTTTATCTTTGGCTTTCAATCTTTTGTTACAGAACAAAGAGAAACTGTTACAGTATGTTCCTGAATATCTGGGTACAATCTCTTCAAGCCTTAAATGAAAGATGCATGACACACTGAATCCTTAACCTCCTCCATAGGCCTGAGATCAAAGGGAGTGGCACCACTATCTGAATGAGGGAGCACATCTGAACCTCTCGACAGTATAATCACTTTCTCTAATTGCCCACTGTGTGGCAAACCCTGAGCTCAGGAGATGCCCCTCTGACTTTTATTTAATGTGCCACATTACCATTAATGAACTAACTGCTTTCAGTCTGTGGGCAGGGCTGCAGCCAAGGAGCTTATTGCTGTGGAGAAACATCCATAGATGAGCTTTCAGAGCACGTGCACACGTTTTCTGAGGACAATGCCGGTGTAGGTGGGTGTGTGGCGTGTGTGTGTGCGCGCCTGTGTGTAAGTGTGTGTGGAGGGGGGTTTCTTGGGCTAAGATAGAAGTAGGTACGCCTACACAAATCCTAAAATGGCCTTGACGTGGGCTATGCAAAATTAAAAAGGGGGAACAAAAGCGATGGTGTATGCAGCACTGAATGTGGCTCATTAAAATTCATGCAATATTTTTGAAGTGATTTCAATTAAAACTGGAAAAAAAGTATAAAAAAGCTCCTTGGTCAAATCAGAACAGGCAAAGTAGAAACCATTATCACTCAGTATGCATATTATTCTCCTTTGTCCCATCACTCACTATCTTTTTACTCTTCAAACCATCACTCAGTATGAAAGTGCACACATCTCCCTGCTGTTCCATCTGCTGCTACGCTCCCTGTCTATTCACAGCAGACGATAGCCTCCCCTGCTGTTAGGGGCTTTGTAGTTTCTGTTAGGGTCAGGGGTTGTTGCTCGCTATTTTGCCTACTGGCTGTGGAATTGCCTTTCTCCCTGGTTTTACTTCTCTTTCTGTTGCCACCAGGAACAGCATCTGGAGAGGCTGTTAATCAGAATTAAATAACCTACGGTGTTGAACCTGTAAACACGTTAAAACTGTGTATTCCAACATGAAGTGATCTCACCTCTTCCTGCACTGTACACCCGGAGCTTCTTAGATCCCTGCTTGTCAAACACTCTGTCTTTCGGGGGATGGGGCTGTAAACTGCCAAGTGTTCCTACAGAGTCCTTTCAACATTAGAACAGCTTTATAACACAAAACAGTCAAACAATGTTATTATAGCTTGCCAGAAGCATATCTGTGAAATGATTATGCACTGTGAAAGTCCTTATTAATGAAGGCATTTCAGTAACTGAGCTTCTTACATTCATTCAGTGCAGGGAGAATACATCCTGCTACATTATGTTCAGCTGATTAAGGAATTGTAATCATCGGTTTTTGCATTCAGTCATGCTCAAAGGATGGTGCATTACCAACGGAAAAAGCTGTTATTAGGTGCTTGGGAGAATACACTGTGCCAGAGCTGGGATCTTGTTTTGTTGGTTGATATGTAATGCTTTAACTGATGCACAAGAATAATCGGATGCATTCTTAAGGCCAAGAAGATATGATTAGAGGAATGCAGTGTGCGCTTTTACAGCAGGAAGCGCACTTTAAGTCATGCAGCTATACACCGGATCTGCATCGGTGCACATCACATTCACAAGCCTTACAATAAAACCAACGGAGTGATTTCCATCTATGATGTTTCTCAGTCACCCAGGGTACAAGATATTAGGAGGTACCAAGTCAAAGCTTACGTCATGTCCCTTGATCGGTTTATAACATTTTCACTGCAAGACAAACAAGTAGAGCTTGGTTGATATGCTTTGTTTGCATACGAGAAAAAGGGATATTTAAGTCTGGTTCTTTCAAATTATAATGTTTGACGTTTTTGCGTTATGAATGAATGAGGGTAGGGTCGCAATGATATTGGTATCTTCTCTATAAGCCAATGCTGAGCAGTGAAAAAGTAAGCCTTGCTTTTCCAAAAACACTTTCTAGCTACAGGAATAAACTTGAATTCTCTGGAATTTTCTAAAAACATGTCAGCTATGTTTCTGTGCTGGGTTCAGCCTCCCATTTGAGTTCAATTTCAAATGTTCTGCTCCTTATTACCGCCTATCAGTCACTTAAAAACAGGTCGCTCTCTTTGGCAAATGTTGTCATGTGCGTTATTTATGCATCACAGCCAGCTCCCTTTCTGACTCTGTCGGTCTCGCTGATTGCTTACCTATTAATGACTGAGCTTTTGAACAAAGGCCAAATAATCTGCCTTTTGCGATAACTGCTCTACCTCTGCATTCTGCTTCTTGGTCCACATTACAACTAAGACTGTAAATATATCTATTTATTTCTTCTTTCCAATGATCTGTTTACATGTTTGCTGCTTCCTATTGGGTCTAGAGACCTACAACTACATACAAAAAAATGGCCAGTGTGGGATTTAACATCCAATCAGCGATGGAGAATCATCTGTCGATCATGGGCTTTGTAAGGAAACACTCACTGGCTTCAAAAAGAAAAACCGCTCTGGTTGGTAATGTGTGCACACATTAGGAAAAATAATAGCCAAAGCTGACATTGAACAATCTCCATTTTTTTTAAACCTAGAAGCTGATCTCAGGAAAAGGAATACAATACACTTAAAGACTAACAAACCTCCTTTCACTTAATATTTTAATTACTTTACAGCATTTTCTTGTTATCGGTGTTTATTGTTCTGTATTTAACACTGGCCACCCCCCTAAACTCTAAACCATGTTGTGATTCAGTGAGTGAGCGTAATGGCTGCTTTATTCTACAGTAAGTGTGATATACAGATGTGCTTGTTTAACACTGCATATTTATATATAAATATAATTAATACATATATTTATATACGAGGTATATACTTATATAGGTGTTAAGCATTATAGTTCATCTGATTATTTTTAACCAACTTAATGTTTTGTGTGTATATATATATACACACACAAAACATTAAGTTGGTTACAAATAATCAGATGAACTATAATGCTGTATATTTTTTATATTAATAATAAAGTTTAGTCTTTTATCCACAGAAAAACAGGTAGAAGAAAATGAAATGTCAGCTTCTTCCTACACAGATTTTCATTGTGTTGAATTTAAAGCCATCCTCATGTAAGTAAGTCTGTATACAACGCCTTAAATAAATAAAGATACAAATATATCTGGTGATATAATAGCTGACGAGGGCATGTATAGTTGTAGTGTAGGAAGCATGCAGCTGAGATAAAACAACACATCGAACTCTTATTCGATTCTACCCTGGAGAAGAATTTGGGAAGGTTCTCCGTGTGATAAATGATCCCTCAGTTTGGCACTGCTCTCACTTTCTGCAGCAACTTTTTGGTTCATTTTACTAGACGGGGATGCCTGCAGGGAACAACAAGAGAAGGAAAACAAGTTCAAAACAACATGATCTATTTTGTATTTATAGTCATGTATGACATATAGTAATGTTTGATATTATGGGATTCATGAGCTTACCACATTCGATACAAAGAGAAGACTTTTATCCATTTCTTCTGAGGCTGCTCTGCTTTTTCTTCCAGTTTGAGGGGGTGGCCCTGAAACCCTGGAGCCTGAGGCTGTGTGTAAAACACCCTGAGGCCTGGGTCTTCTATAACCGGTAGATCTGGCAGTGGTAGACTGATCAGGAACTGAAACGAAATTTCAATCATAGACCTTTGTTGTTTAATTAAGATTTCCATTTTTCTTGCATATTTTCTCATACATAATCTAACCTTTGCTTTACCTCAGCCACAACGCAGACTCTATGCATTGCATTAATGCACACAATGTTGACAATATCTGTTTTTTTTAACTGCACATATTTTATATCATCCTATTTCAATGTAAATACTGCTTTATTTGATTTTACTATATTTTGTATTATTATTATTTTTTAATGTTATTATAGTGTTCTTAAAATAGTTCGCCATCGGTGTTTTTGTGTCATTAGGACCACGTCTGCTGGTGCTAACAGAAAAACACACTGTCTGATCGTCATAAGAGCAAAAATCAGACACAAAACACATAGGATTGCCAAGCTGATACAGACAGAGCCAAGCTGATGCACTCGTCACGCTCATTTGATACAGCAGATTTGACTCGAAAGTGATCATGGTTTCAGAGTTTTGTTGTGCATTTTCAATCTGCAGAATCCCAGAAATCAAAAAACATATGATGAATTGATGATCATTATTTATTTTGAGCGTGGAATTCATGGATTCATTGACCTGGAAACAGAATGTCTTAGATATCTATAAGATAATCACGTTTTGTTTGCTGCTGCGCGTTAAATATGGCCGCCGCTTACTTTTAACAGTTTCTGACAGATTGGGTAGTGAAGCAACAATATTCACCAAGCAACTTTGTCACACTTAAATTGGATGCCTAGTTTAATACCAATCGTTTTAATTATGATTAGAAATGTCATGCTAATAATGCTGATGCTAATTAGGAAAAGCTATTTGTTGTGTGTGGTTACTGCTCTCTTCCATGGGCATTGCCAGTTGACTCAACATGACTTAGACAGCTGTCAGAACAAATAAATAAGCGCTGATAAGAAAGGCCACAGAGGCGGCAGAGCTGGATTACTGGTGCATGTCTTTTTATATGAGGAGATAATTGCAGCTCTCCGAGTACAGGTGAGGTGCACACGAACATAAAAATGAGGACTAAAGGCATTTAATGGAAGGAAAATAAAAAGATTAAAATCCCAGTCTGAAATCGTAGGAAGCCGTTTATTTATGTGCATCAATTTCTACACCATCTCTATGTATATGAACTGTTTCATTGATAACGGCAGTTCTCATTCATAACACTCCGTTCGATGTCTCACTATGGGATGCGCCTCATCGCGGAGCAAACAGAAGCATCAATCTCATTACGCCAATCCTGATTGGCTGGAGATCTTGACGTCAGCGTCAGGGAAATCACCCCCTATAAGTAGCTTGCGCCACAACGCATGCGCCATTCAAACACCTCTTCTCGCTTCAGAGCACATCTCTATGGTAGCCGGACAAGCTTCACGGTCCACAGACTGAACCCAAATATCCATTTCGGTCGACGGGCGCTTGCCGGCTACTCCTTCTGCTTCGCAGGAAGACGGTAATTACTAACGCTAGTTATTGTTGAAATCGACCTCGCCGCTCTCTTTCCCCGGAAAGTAAGCTAGGTCTGATTTTTTCAAGCTAGCGTTAGCTTGCTCCCTCCCTACCGACACCACGGTAGCGAGGAAGTCTTTTCTTTTCTCTTCCACACGGAGGAGGAAAGGATTAAAAGGAGCATACTGCCACACCAGTCAGTATTCTCTGGGAATAAAAGACCCACACCGTCCTTTTCTCCGGATTAAGGACAGGGTGGTTACCTCTTTTTCTCCCAACCTACCTGTTGAGAGCGGGTCCTCTCCACGCCACGAGGCGAACAAGATGGACGCCCCTCTCCCTCACACCAGAGGAGTCAGGGACTCGGTGGCTCGACTCTGCGGCTGCGGGTTGAAGATCTCGGGCACAGACACACACCAGGTCTGCTCGTCCTGCCTCGGGCTGGAACACGCCCGAGGCGCTATCGACAACCCCGGCTCGTGCGGACATTGTGTCCGCTTCACCGTAAAGAGCCTCCGCCGACGGCTAGCACGCCAAGCTAGCCTGTCGGAGCAGGAACCCCCCATGTCCTCTGACCTGCCGGCCGGCAGTCAAGACGCGGGGGCATCTGCCACAGAGAGTGAACCCCTCTCCATGTCGGTCTGGGGCTCAGTATCTGCGATGGCCGCAGAACCGGATTCCCGCGCCCTGGCAGGCCGGGACCCGGTGGCGGCAAGACACGCGGGAACGGGACCCCACGCTTTACCGAGCTGGGGCTCCCAGTTAGACCTCACCATGGTCTCACCCGCGGAGGATGTCCTCGAGCTGGATTACGACGAGGACGAAGAGGACGCCTCGGTGTTCCTCCTGTCCGAGTCGGATGAACATGAAGAGGACATCTTCATGTCATCGGCTCAGGCTGCAAAGCCTGGAACGAGGGCTGCTCTCCCAGACGATAGCATACCAGCTTCGCCCTGTCTGAGTATGGACCTGCAGGCCGTGTGCAAACGCGCTGCGGCCAGACTCGACATCCCGTGGCCTGAAATGGCCAAGGAGACCTCCAGGTCCCGCTACGAAGGGAAACATTTTCCCCAAGCAGCGCGGACAAAGAGACAACTCCTTCCGGTCTTCCCGGAGATGTTGGATGAGGTGTCGGTCTCGTGGAGAGACCGGCCCTTCAGCAACAAGGTCCCAATCCAGGGTGCCTCCTCCCTAGACTGTGACGGAATGGAGAAGCTCGGCCTGCTCCGCATACCGCCCATGGAACCGCTGGTAGCAGCCCACCTCCTACCGAGGATGGGCCCGTCACCAAGCAGGAACCCCACGCTGCCGGCAAAGTCGGACCGATTTCAGTCGACAATGACTGAACGGTCCTACAAAGCCGCAGCGTTGTCCGCCAGGGCCCTGAATGTGGCCTCGCTGCTAACCGCTTACCAAGCGGAGCTCTGCGAGGACCTGTCGGGTAACCCGGGTGCAGCCACTCTGGACGAGATGGCGGCGGTCACAGACATCTGTCTCCGTGTCCAACGCTGCGCCGTCCAGGCCACGGGTAAGGCAATGGGGATCATGGTGGTGCAGGAAAGAGCGAGATGGCTCAACCTCACCAACCTCCCAGACCGGGAAAAGGAGGATGTGCTGGATATGCCCATCGTTCCCGAGGGAATTTTCGGCTCCGCTCTTGCTTCCATGCAAAGGAGGTGTGAGTCGAAAAAGAGGGAGGACGAGGCACTCCACCTCTGCCTCCCTCGAAGGGTCCAGCCGCTGCCTTCGCAGCAGCAGTCCTTCGCCCAAGCTGCCTTGAACCCTGCTCGGTTTTAAAACACCGAAAACGCAGAGGTCGCAGCCCGCCCCGAGTCCCCAGCCCAGGCTGGAGACGAGGGCGAGCTGGCCCAGAAAATCTCCGGTTCCGGCTGCAGCTCAGGCGCAGCCAACCCAGAATTTCGGCCAGCAGGCGAGGAAGAAGAAGCGAGCGGCGTGACAGCCCCTCCTTCTCCCCTCCGTGACAGAGCTGGAAGTCCACGGTTCCCCAGCTCTAAATGTGTTCCCGCCGCCTCGAGAGATGCCTCAACACCATCCTCAAGTCCGCAAAAACACATGTCACAAATCTGTTTGTTCCTCTGTCATTAAACATTTGCCGCTGACGCATCCAGGCTTCAGGCCGAGGGCGCAGCTCAAAAAAATGATAAGAAAAACAATAAAACCAATAAACAGCCCGCCAACTGTTCCCCTTCTGAGAGCAGCTTCGGC
Organism: Gymnodraco acuticeps; assembly: GCF_902827175.1. NCBI lineage: Eukaryota > Metazoa > Chordata > Actinopteri > Perciformes > Bathydraconidae > Gymnodraco > Gymnodraco acuticeps. Next base: position 2,599,017 of record NW_022990235.1, read on the forward strand.
ATCTCTCAAAAGGCGGATTACAGGCGGGTCTGTGAAGGCACCACCGTCACGCGCATGCGCAGTGCCGGCTGGGGTTTTAAAAGCACCACCGCCACGCGCATGCGCAGTGCCGGCTGGGGTTGTGAAGGCACCACCGTCATGCGCATGCGCAGTGTCGGTGGGGATTGTCGAAAGGGGGCACCACTGTGTTCAGACACTAGAGGGCCCCATAACACAACAAATAGAGACTCAGAGGGGAAGAGATGTGACATCTCCACTGGCTCTAAAGGAGCATGCAGTGGAAGATGCTCACATCATCTGCTTGGGTTTTCAAGACAGTAACACGGGGCTACAGACTCCAATTCGCTGTCACCCCCCCTCGCTTCTCGGGCATTCTGCATTCGCAGGCCCGAGGAGAGTCAGCCCATATTCTGGAGAAAGAGATTCTCTCTCTCCTAGAAAAGAGGGCTATATCTATTGTACCCGCCGAGCAGAGTCAGGGCGGCTTCTATTCCAAGTACTTCCTCGTTCCCAAACGGGGAGGGAACGGAATTCGGCCAATACTTGATTTGAGGGCTCTGAACAAATATCTAAGAAGATATAAGTTCAGAATGCTCACTCACACATCTCTGCTGCGGCTCGTGCGACAAGACGACTGGTTCACATCAGTCGACCTGAAAGATGCGTATTTTCACATCCCAGTATATTACCCACACAGGAAATATCTGAGATTCGCATTTCAGGGGATCTGTTATGAATACAGAGTACTCCCCTTCGGTCTGTCTCTCAGTCCAAGGGTGTTTGTACGATGTACGGAAGCCGCGATAGCCCCGTTAAGACAACAGGGTATTCGCCTGGCGACCTACCTGGACGACTGGCTGCTTCTCGCACAGTCGGAGCAGGAGGCTGTTACGCAGACAAATGTCCTCGTAAAGCACCTGCTCAACCTGGGTTTCATAATAAACACAGAGAAGAGCATGTTGTGCCCCGCGCAGACTATACTCTTCCTGGGTTTACACCTGAACTCGGTGCCCTTTTCAGCTCGCTTGTCAGCGGATAGAGTGAAAGCTTTCAGAGCTTGTCTCGCTCTTTTCCAGCTGCGCAAACATGTTATCTTCAGATCATGCCTGCGATTGCTGGGGCTCATGGCGTCAGCCATCCTGGTCGTACGACTGGGACGCTTACACATGAGGGAGTTTCAGCGCTGGGTGGCCGCCCTAAAACTAAACCCTGCGCGCCATGGCGTGCGGAGAGTGATGGTTACTGTGAAATGCGTAATGGCACTGCGCCACTGGCTGCACCCGACTTTTCTAGTACGAGGTGTGCCTATGGGTGCTGTCCTTTCACGGAAAGTGGTCACCACGGACGCATGTCTGACAGGTTGGGGAGGTATTTATGAAGGTCGCCCGGTGAGGGGTCTCTGGAGCAGAGACCCCCAGCGGGCGCACATAAATTACCTGGAGCTTTTAGCGGTATTTCTCACCCTAAAACGCTTTCTGCCTTTCCTCAGGGGACATCACGTCCTCGTGAGGACAGACAATACGACCACAATATCGTATATTAACCGCCAAGGGGGTTTGCGTTCTCTCCAGTTACACACACTGGCGCACAAACTTATCCTATGGAGCGGTAGGCGTCTCCTCTCTCTGAGAGCGACGCACGTACCGGGAGTGAGGAACCTCGGGGCAGATCTACTGTCCAGAGGTATACCACTTTATGCAGACTGGACTCTACATCCAAGGATTGTGAGCCAGCTGTGGGTGCGTTACGGCAGAGCCGCGGTGGATCTGTTCGCATCGAAAGACAACGCTCAGTGTCAGCTGTTCTTTTCGATGCGCGATCTAAATGCACCGTTAGGCGTGGATGCACTCGCGCACAATTGGCCCCCGGGCCTTCTGTACGCGTTACCACCCCTGGCTCTGATACCCCCAACTCTGGCCAGAGTGAGAGAGCAACGCCACACACTTATCCTGATAGCTCCGCACTGGCCAGCTATGTACTGGCTAGCGGAGATATATCAGCTGCTGTGCGGGCAGCCATGGCAGCTCCCACTACGCAGGGACATACTGTCCCCAAGCGGGGGGGGCGATCTTTCACCCACACCCAGAGCGCTTGGCTCTATGGGCCTGGCCCGTGAGTGGTACAATCTAAATACAGTGTGACATGAAGCTGACCCTGGCAGCTGCCAAGCGAGCCAGTGGCACTCATGCACTATCTGTACAGTTTTCATGCACTCAGTTTGCCCCAGGGCAAACAGAGTGTGGTTGAAGCCTGACCCTGCCTTTATCTTAAGGCGGTCGGTTCGGGTACCACATTTGACATTAAGGCATCCCCCCCGCCACTGTATTCCTCCGGGGAACAGCGGCCGGATTTGCCGTGTCCAGCCCGTGCTTCACGCACGTACAGGGACAGATCAAGGGTGCTTTGTCATAATGACCAACCCCTTGTGTCCTGGGCTAACCCTTATAAGGGCAAGCCTGTTACTAAGCAACGGCTCTCCCACTGGTCTGTGGAAGCAATTGCTTTGGGGCTCATACGAGTCAGAGTTCGCAGGCACCCTCGGGTCCGCGAGCTCTTTCGACTCAGAGTCTGGCTGCATTCTGGACTCTGTCCAGGATGTCTCCCATCAAAGACATTGGTGCAGCGGCGAGCTGGTCCTCGCCGCTCACTTTTGTCTGCCTCCTAACAGGCTGGACGTTCTGCTCCCAGTGTGACTCAAGCAGTGCTGGGCACCTGGTTGAGTCAGAGCTCTACCTGTTAAGTTCTGGTTGGTTTGGTGATTTTCGAGATAAGCTCGTCTGGCAATACGGGAGCTACAATTTCCCATAGTGAGACATCGAACGGAGTGTTATGAATGAGAACTATAGGTTACTTGCGTAACCCCAGTTCTCAGAGTAACATGAAGTGAGATGTCTCACCAGACGGCCCTCCTTGCTATGGTGAAGCGAGAAGAGGTGCTTATTTTGAATGGCGCATGCGTTGTGGCGCAAGCTACTTATAGGGGGTGATTTCCCTGACGCTGACGTCAAGATCTCCAGCCAATCAGGATTGGCGTAATGAGATTGATGCTTCTGTTTGCTCCGCGATGAGGCGCATCCCATAGTGAGACATCTCACTTCATGTTACTCTGAGAACTGGGGTTACACAAGCAACCTATAGATATCTTGTGTTGTAAATATATAATAGCAAACCTTCAGTATACAGTACTTGTTATACATTTAAACATGTTATGATGCATTAAAGATTACATTTGTTTAAATGGAGCAGTGTGTATGAATAAAGGGGATCTATTGGCGAAAGTATAATATTCATCACTATTTTATTTTTAAAGATATTTTTTCTTGCGTTCGCCTTTATTGGAGATGCAGAGTTGAAAGGGGGAGACAGAGGGAATAACTTTGCCTGAAACCTTCTGAAGGCTCTGGAGTCCGCGTACTGGGCAGAAGACAGCCAGCTCACAACTGAGCTACCCAGGGTCCCGTGTGACACACTCATTTGTATTCGTTTATAACCACCTGAAGCTAAGAATTGTTATTTTTTTCATCAGCCTAAAATGAGCCCTTCACATGTACATTAGCAGCGGGTCAATGTCTCCATGTTTCTACAGTAGCTCAGAGCGGTGAAACTCTGGATAATTGAGCTGTATTCAGTCACTTAATCGTATGCACTAGCCCTTTGAATGAAAAGTAAAAAAAGGATAAGGGAGCTTCATTTCCAAGCTTATATTTGATGCTGTTGTTATAGCTGAAATATTATTGCTGTCTGAAAAATCTATTAAAAAATACAATCTTTTCTTTCAAATGTAGTGAAATATAAAATGGAAAATCTGAAGAATAAAGGTACCACAAAAATGTTAATATAGTGCTTAAGTAAATGTACTTAAGATATTATCCACCAATGTTTAGCATTTTACAATCATGTGATTTTCTCTTACCCACCACAGTCAGAGCTCAACAGTCCAGCCCTCATGTCTGCCTTCCGTAAATTCTTCATGTTCAACACTTGGGTAACGTAGTTTACATCAGACGGGAATTGGCAGCTGCGAGGGACCGAGTCCATGAGACCGGCTCCACTGAGAAACATATCTTGATAAAAAAAAGAGAACATGCTCAGATTAAGTCAAATCAGACAATAAACCCAAACACTTATTATTGACATAACATACATGTAGCACTTTTGTCAACAGAAAAATACAAATGACAAGCTGTCTTATCTGGCAAGTAACGTATGTGTGCAGTAAGCAGCCAGTGCTGAGTGCAGCTGTTTGCTCTGCTGAGCCATTTTAGAGTTGAACAAAAACCACCGCTCTCAGCCAACTACCATAGAAACAGCCAACTTGTTCTCTCTCTCTCCCAACACACATACACACAGTTCCAAATAAAGACAGACTAAACCTATTTAAAGGGAAGAGCATTGATTAGAAGTTTCAGTGCAAAGCCATTATCTCTTAAATAACAAGTCAGGGAGGGCACTTTACGGATTAAACATTTGTTTAATCAGCCTACCTGTTTTGTTTAAAGCATTACCATCGCCTGAGAGTTCGGAAGGCACTGTTTTCATGGTGAAGATTCTGCGGACTTTACAGGTTGCAAACAAAGTGATGCCATCCAATGTCAAAAACCCCTTGAACAGTTCACTGGTGAATGATATAAGGTCGATGCACAAAGTAGACCACTGAGACAAAAGAAACAATACGATACTATAGTTATAAGCTCACGAGATATAAAACAAACAAACACATATCTGAAAGAACTCTGAGAATAGAACATGTCAAGGATGTAAAAGATACTCACGACACTGCGTTTCAATCCTACGAGAGGTATCTTTGCATGCAAATGTGTGGCAGACAACTCTTTATGTACTGTTGATAAATAAAGTCTTCTTTTCAGGTGCTCTAAATCGGTTATCCTGTAAATAACAGACAAGAAAATATAAATAATCATCAGCATAAATGGTGTCATAAGGAAGTACTGAGTAGAAAATACCACAAGCTTTTATTGGTCTATATAAGGTTAGCTCTTAAAAAGGAGCTTTTACTTTAATGTAGCCTCGTGAAATCAGCTGTCATGGCACTCTCTAATGGAACAGCAACGCCAGCAATATTACCTCATATTCTTAAAATGATTTAGTGTGCGTGTAAAATAGTAGGTTAGCAACTTTGTAGTGTAGAAATGATTTAAAGTTCTGACAGTATGTCCTCCTTGTTTTATAGAGGGCCTGCATGCCATATCACTTTCTAAACAGCAGCATCGATACTGTAAACCAGAGCCTGAGACCGTAATGAATTATATTTTACTATGAAGAGAATACACATCAGGAGTTTTGAGCACAGGGAGATACTTTATATCTGTAGACATTTGTAGAGTGCACAAACAGTGTTTTATTGATCATGAGAACACTGGTAAATCGCAGTGGCATTCTTATTTCTATCAACAAACATCCATGCAGATCATATTATGTTTTACAATAACATCTTAATCATAAATGATTATTTAAGCAAATTAGAGTACATAATAGGCATTGCTGATAAAGTCATTATCCCAGGAGGCTCAAGGGCTTTCAACAAACTGTTTATATTTATTTATTTAGGTAGTCTGAGGGGAATGCACTCCAGTTACATTCATATTTTTTAGATTTCACATTATATTATAATATTTTGTTCCTTGTGTAACAAAGTTTGTATTCACTCCATTAGAGATTGATGTCTCTACCATATTGAGCCACAGTTGCAGTTAAGAAATTCATTTATCAACCACAGAATAAAAGATTTACTGAGATGTTCATGCAATAAAAGATTAAGTATTTTGAACAGAAAACGTTTTAGCTTGCTGTACTTACAAAAGCTCAATGGAAAAATCCTTGCACTGTTCAATATGCACTTGAAGGACCAAGAATCTTTGAAGAAGTCCAACTAACAAAAGTATAGGCAAATAAATAAATTACTATTAAGATGTGGGAAGCCAAAATGTCATGTACTATTAGGTGCAAGTGTGTTTACTTACGAGACATTTTCCCATTCTCTGGCATTTGCATCTTGACTGTCTGGCTGCTGCCCTCCAGACAGTAAACAAAGCCTCTGACTTCTTTATTGTACTCCTAAAAGGAGAACATAATACATCAGAGAGCTTGCTAAGTACAAGGCCTCGCTCAGTGAAGTGACCATTGTTGTGTACTAACAAAGGGCTACAGCCATCATTGTGAGCAGACTTTTTTTATGTAAGCATGAGTTTTGAAATTTAAAAAAAGGCTACGGGTCAAGAACAGAATTTTAATATAAAATGTAAGCCAGAGGGGGGGGGGCGGTTCTTGTCTAGTCTAAATTATGTTCCCCTTAATTTCCCCAAAAGTAGAAATGGGTCCGGGTTCTTATGGGTTACGGTTGTAAAGGATATAACCCATGGAAACTTGTACAATGTAAAAAAGTGTAGGTTTACAGCCTAAATGTATTGTTTCAATGCAGCAAGTTATCGAGGGGGGTTAGTTAAACCTTGTGGTAACTATTCAGACTGTGTGAACTTTAGGCATTAGGCAGGTACTCAGATCTTGTACTTGAGTAAAAGTAGAAGTACCAGAGTGTAGGAATACTCTGTTACAAGTAAAAGTCCTGCATTCATAATGTTACTCAAGTAGAAGTACACAAGTATTAGCATCACAACATACTTATTAAGTACTTATTAAGCACATTGGTCCATTACAAAACAATAGTATATGTTTTGATTGTGATTCTTGGTGCATTCATGTGTTATCAAGGCTGGTAAAGGTGCTGCTAGTTTTAAGGACTTTGTATACTGCAGCTTGAATGTTAATCCAGGTGTAACTAAAGTCTTATTTAAGTGTTGATTATATTTCACATCATTAGTCCAAATCTGCAAAGAAACTTAAGGTATTAAATAAATGTAGTGGGGTATAAATACACGATTTATCTCTGAATTGAAGTGGAATAGAAGTACAAAGTAGCATAAACAGAAATATTCAAGTAAAGTACAAGTATATCATAATTGTAATCAAGTTCAGTACTTGAGTAAATGTACTTAGTTACCAGGGCCTGTGAGCTAGTTTGACGTAGAGCACATGTGGGCTAGTAAAATCACCATGTGAATGTGGTAGGGTAAACTAGCAACTCTGAAAACTCACCTTGTGTATGAAGGACGGACCTCCACAAAGTTTCCATTTTACTACAGGATCTTTTCCTTGTCCACTGAATATCTCAACCACAGGTCCACCCTGCGAGGATACACGATGGGTTGTGAGTAAAAGCCTCCAGCTAATGTCATGCTACACATTAAGCTAATTAGCCTAAAGATACAGGTGTTTACTGTTTACAAAGAGCGTTGCGTTCAAAGATGGCCAAAAACAGTTGGGTTAAAATAAACGTACCTGATAATTATTCCTGAACATTTTACGTGACGACACACCAATGGTTAAACGTTTAGAATATACAATTTATAGATAGCTTACTACATATCTGTTACAGTTCACGGAAAAGTAACGTTTGGCATACGGCGTACGTATTTGGCGTACGAGCAGCAAGTCAAAAAAGTAAGACGCATTTGTAGGACAGCCAAACACAGAGGATATATCTCCATGGTTACCTGACGCTACTGTAGCTACGACGTCACTTAACAACCGTAGTCAGGTACGGGTTTACGACGTAATTTTGATCTGAGCTGTAGAAATAAGATTGGTCTCAGACTCTCAGGTCTCTCAACCAGTCTATGGTCTCACCTGCAGCAGCAGAGGTGAGACGAGTGCGAACGAAGGGACCGTCTATAAAGTGCAAGGTCCCGAAAAAAGATTGGCATACAAAAAACAACAACATTAAATTCCCTGTCAGATACAGTGAAGTAAGTACAATCTCACGTCAGACATTATTGGCATTATAGGTTATACTGCAACAGTTGTTTTGAAGAAACATAGATCTACGTTTGGATAATTTCAGTGAGAATTTATTGTGGGAAAATATTCAAAAACGTCACTACATGTGCTACTAAAATCATCACCTATAGGCCAGATACGGTATACAACTTGTTTGATGGGATTTCTAAACTGTTGATGTTCTCACATTTTATTGGTAGAAGTCTTTATTGACAAACAGAATTTTTAAGCTCACAACTTTCTTTTTCAAATGTAATTAAATTATAATGTATGTCTTTATTTAAAGATATTCAGCTACGTTTCATTCTTCTTTTTCTTTATTTTTTTTACAAATTTAGAATATTCATTTGTCTCTCATTGCATGGTTTCTTGTGATTTTCATTAATTTGTTGTTGTTGTATGTACTCTGTTGTCAGCTCTATTTATGGGTGCTGTACTTGAATGTGCAGTACTGATTGAATGTACTTATTTTAAATTAAGTTTTGGGTAAAAAAAAGAGGTGCCTACTGCCTAACGATACATATACTTCACCAACATTACTTGTTGCCATAGTGACGTTACTGTAACTTGCATGTGCAATTTCGTATACTTCACTTTGCCAAGATTTGTAGATCCAAGGTGTTGTATAAAACGATAAGCGACATTGCGAAATAAATATTCAAATGTATAAATACTGACAAAAACAATGAAAAAAACATGAGATTTACACTCGGCTTGACTTTATCTGTCAATCAAGACCGAAAGGACAAAGTGATATGTCACTCGCTGAATGCGAGGACAGGGCCGTCTACTCTTGTGTACAATGACTTTCATTTTTCGAAATGTTGATTGGAAATGTGTTTTTCTCTCTTAACTTCACTCCCCAATCTCATCACTGGACTCCTCAAGGACGAAAAATAGTTTATCATACCGAACAATCACTATAGGTTCATAGAGGGCTTGGGATGTTTTGATTAATATCATACCCAAAGATGTTGCAAAAAAATGGATAAATAATGAACCTGTATTTAAGTATCTTCTGTTAGAATGCTAAAATCCATTATTGTGTCATTGTCGCTTGCTTTGTTTACCCTGGCAGCAAGGCTATTATGAGATCAAAAAGATGTATTTTTAATTAGCTACTGAGGGAGACCACATCCGGAAGTACATCGGTATGATACTGCTACAACATTTATGCATGTCTCTGACTTCAAACACAAGGTGGTCTCAGTTATTTATGGATATAGAACAAAAGACACTGTCCCATCACAGCTATGAATACTGTGAGTTGTATTGTTTTTGAAGAAGTCATATAACCATTTAATAAAACTGCCTCCATTTGCATTTTCATGGATTTCTTTGAGTTCAGGCTTGCAGGCGCCCAAAGAAAAATCTTCTGATGTATTAGCAAATACTAAACAGTTCTGTCCTTAAAACAATTTCCGAATGAATATCGAGAATGCATCATAGAAAAAGGAATTGGATGCCAAGTCTTACAACATTTCCATGAGTTGGCCATCCTGTCTCAACCTTTGCTGTTTGTCTCAAACAACTAAAACATAAAGGAATATGTAACAGATAGGTCAAATGGAGCACATTTGTTTTATATGATATACATGTTTCAAGAAAGTTTCAACTGCCAAATATTATTCATGTCAGATAGTTTCTTTTATTCAGATGAATAGTTTGAGGGGTTTTTTTGGCTGATTCTCCTTACACAAGTTTGACATTCAATGAATTTTAAATGCATGAGCTTATTTCTTATATCTTGCTTCTGAAAAAGTGAAGTCTATTAGTATCATCATACCTGTCATTTCCACATGTGAAATTATACTTCTGTACAATGGATGTATAAATGTACCCCGAAACGTAATCACTGTATAGGCTCTTGATACACTTAACCATGATTAATTATTAAGAGTAATGAAGAGCACTTAGGTAAAGTACTTCTACTAGTAATTCCTTTAGCTGCATCACCCCAGGGCTTATCATCACTGTGCAGAGTATCCCCTCCTTATTACTGCTTTATTATGACACTCAATGCAGAAATATGTTAGATAGAAAGAGCGTTAACAGAGCATGGCGCGGAGAAAGTTTCATAATTAACTTTTTTTTCTCTACAGGAAAGGCTTGACACTGATTGGGACAGACAGTATCATTAAAATAAAGCCTGGCATGCAGTGAACACTGACAAAGCCGGTATGGAGAAATCAGTTAATAAATCAGTGCTTGTTAGCATACTTAATTATGACTAATTATTCAGTCATTATTTTGAAAATAATCTATTCATTTGCATCAGTCAAAACACAACAATTACTATTGACAATGTTAGTTTTGAGATACTTGAGACTAGTGACAGTAACATAAAGCTGTTTTCCCAAACGATTAGGTTCATAATAAAAGTATGAATGCAATTAAGGCGTCCAGAATTAAAATCACCCTTATACCTTAACCGATAACTAGCGTTGCATTCAAATAGCACTTGGTTCCAGCTTTCCTTAAAAGAGCTTTTTTCTTGGGGAAAAAGGGACTAAGGGATGAAGGGAGTGACCCACACAGATTAGTTGCCAGACCAAAATGCATCTCATCGAAAATCACGCATCAGCTGCCTTAAACTATAAACCTATTTGTATTGAACCAGTCTGTGTTTCTCTTCCTTATGCTAATCATAATTGAAGCATAAGCTTCTTTTGAAGTAAAAAAATGTAATCCTTACAAAATAGTGTAGAGGCCATACTGTGTATTATTAGAAAAGCCACATCCAAATCTAAAATATGTTTGGTTAGCAGGTGCATTTCATATTTGTCAACATTTAGCCAAGTATATTTTCACTAGGTATGATGATACAAATATAATTTCTATCCTTTAATTGCATAAGAAAAAAACGGAAAATAAGCTTCATGTGTGTTTCAAGCATCTATCTGTAAGGTTGTTTTCAATCACCGTTGCAAAATAACAAATAAAGCTGTGGCGACATATTATATTGTTGCAGCATTTGTCAGCCCCTTATTGTTCCGTTAAATCCGCCATGGTTTTTTCTATTAGCGATGCAGTTTGTCTGACTTTAACATGTCATGATTTTTTAACTGTTGTTATGTTAAATACTTTCACAATTTTGTTGAATGCCTACAAATCAATGACAGTGAAGCAAACATAATTTTACTTATTTTGAACTGTGTTTTAAGTCGGCAACATACATACTATGAACCGTTTTTGTAGCAGTGCCTCTGTGCCTGTAAAAGGGTAAGATCACTAAGACAAACGAACAACGTGTGGAGTCAGTAATCAGGGTCATTATCATCCTTCATATTCTCACTCCCTGCTCTTGCTGGTAGTAAGTGGGACACATTATCTCCCACTATGACCTCTTTTTGTATTCCACAAAGCCATAATTATAACCATAAAACAGAAAATATCCGAGTCGATTCTAAAGCTTCTCTAACATTGTCTCTGCTCAAATTCTTCCAAAAGTGCATTTTTACATTGTGGGTTTATTGTTAATGTTGACTATAATTTTCATTAAAACTTTATCCCTTTTTGGGGTTCATTTGGTTACTTTTCACATATGTTGAATTACTTTCCACTACGTTGTATATACACTGTGTCAGATTTAACAGGGCAGTGTCACCTTACTAGTCAATTCCTTAATACGATTCAATGGACGTATGCTTAATTTAAGATCATTTGTAAATAATAAAGTAATATAAATTATATATGCAGTTACCTGGAGAATCAGACTCCATTCGTAAAAATAAAACGTTTCTAAACTCCAATACACAATCCCTCTGCTAAAATAAAAGTTGTAACTAAAATTCTAAAGTGATTACATTAAAAATGTATATTCATCATGCCTTAATTCCCCACTTAAAATTATGAGCTATGAAATGATATATCTTCAACTCTCTACAAAGGGTTTTATTTTATCTTCTTTCACGTCGTTGCTATTTTAGATTACAACCTATCTTATTAAAGATCACCCTAGAAGGGAGCACCTGCACTGGAAAGTGAGCTGAGCAGATAATGATCAAGTCACTGATATGCAGTCAAATTAGCCTGAGGCATATCTGCCAAAGTCAGTAAAGTATCTGACACGAGGGAGAGTGTTGATTAATTTGTCAAAGTATGAGGTTTCCAA